>NC_137189.1:50141860-50146860 GCF_960531495.2 Zeus faber | reverse complement strand
TGTATTTCACATGTTTCACATGCATTTCTCATGCATTTCACATGTTTCACATGCATTTCACATGTTTACATGCATTTCACATGCATTTCACATGTTTCACATGGATTTCTCATGCATTTCACATGTTTCACATGCATTTCTCATGCATTTCACATGTTTCACATGCATTTCACATGTTTCACACGTATTTCACGTTTCACATAAATTTGTCATGTTTCACATGCATTTCACATGTGAAATCATGTGAACTCTCTGTAAGGGTCTGTGTACCAGAAATGTTTAATTATACAATGATTTATGTAGAAAATATAATGTGAATTATTATGTTATTTTAATTATTTATTCCATAAATAACTATATTGGGCTATAAACAATAATTCCCACAGGGAATCCCTCTAATGGGACGACACTTTGCTGCTACCGAGTACACACAGAGTACACAGAGAGTACGCACAGAGTACACACAGAGTACACTCGGATCACACACAGAGTACACTCAAAGTAGACACTGAACACACCTTGGTCAGATACACTGCGTTACTGAAATGAAAAATGAAAACCTTACTTTGAAGGGACTGAGAGAGAATTGTGCCTTTGCATATGCAAATAAAAATAAATACTGAGAATATAAAAAGCATTCTGCTCAAAGGACAGCCCAGATTACTCAGTAGAGTAATATATACGTGTGTATATATATATATATATATATATATATATATATATATATATATATATATATATATATATATATCAAATATTCCCAGCGGTAGATCCTGATTGTTCTGTATTCTGTGGCGACCCTGGGAAAAGGACAACATTTGATCAGTATTAGTTGATGTGCTCTCGGACGACGCAGGGAGGGCTGTGTGATTAGCATCACGGTGTCGGAGTGTTTTGGGCTGAAAGGAAAGCTAAGTGGTTCATGTGTGCAAATATCAGAGATAGTTACCACGGTAACTGGCACTAACAGGTCTGCCGCGCCAGCTTCTTCTACGACAGTAAAAATGCTGCTGCTACTCCAAACACAAGAGTGACAGATCGTCACGGCGACCGATGCATGTTTGTATGGGAAGTGGAATTAGTTACGGACAGAGGATGCATGTGCAGCGCCCTCAACCATCTGGACGGGTCATAGTGTCATCATGGGGTCATAGTGTCATCATGGGGTCATAGTGTCATCATGGGGTCATAGTGTCATAGTGTCATGGGGTCATGGTGTTATAGTGTCATAGTGTTATAGTGTCATAGTGTCATGGTGTTACAGTGTCATAGTGTCATGGTGTTATAGAGTCATAGTGTTATAGTGTTATAGTGTCATAGTGTCATGGTGTTATGACACTATTACATTTGGATTACATTTCACTGCATATATGTATGAAAGTATGTATATGTATGTGACAAATAAAAAATCTTGAATCTTGAACCTTATAGTGTCATAGTGTCATGGTGTTATAGTGTCATAGTGTTATAGTGTCATAGTGTTATAGTGTCATAGTGTCATGGTGTTATGGTGTCATGGTGTTATAGTGTCATGGTGTCATAGTGTTATAGTGTCATGGTGTTATGGTGTCATGGTGTTATAGTGTCATGGTGTCATAGTGTTATAGTGTCATAGTGTTATAGTGTTATAATGTTATAGTGTCATAGAGTTATAGTGTTATAGTGTTATAGCGTTATAGCGTTATGGTGTCATGGTGTCATGGTGTCATGGTGTCATGGGGTCATGGTGTCATGGTGTCATGGGGTCATAGTGTTATAGTGTCATAGTGTGATGGTGTTATAGTGTCATGGTGTTATAGTGTCATGGTGTTATAGTGTCATAGTGTCATGGTTTCATAGTGTCATGGTGTTATAGTGTCATGGTGTTATAGTGTCATGGTGTTATAGTGTCATGGTGTCACAGTGTCATGGTGTTATAGTGTCATGGTGTTATAGTGTCATAGTGTCATGGTGTCATAGTGTCATGGTGTTATAGTGTCATGGTGTCATGGTGTTATAGTGTCATGGTGTTATAGTGTCATGGTGTCATGGTGTCATAGTGTCATGGTGTTATAGTGTCATGGTGTCATAGTGTCATGGTGTTATAGTGTCATGGTGTTATAGTGTCATGGTGTCATGGTGTGTTGCATGATAAATAAAGACGGTTTCTTCTGTTTCTTCATAGTGTCATGGTGTTATAGTGTCATGGTGTTATAGTGTCATGGTGTCATGGTGTTATAGTGTCATGGTGTTATAGTGTCATGGTGTCATGGTGTCATGGTGTCATAGTGTCATGGTGTTATAGTGTCATGGTGTCATGGTGTCATGGTGTCATAGTGTCATGGTGTCATGGTGTCAAAGTGTCATGGTGTCATGGTGTTATAGTGTCATGGTGTCATAGTGTCATGGTGTCATGGTGTTATAGTGTCATGGTGTCATGGTGTCATGGTGTCATGGTGTTATAGTGTCATGGTGTTATAGTGTCATGGTGTCATAGTGTCATGGTGTCATAGTGTCATGGTGTTATAGTGTCATGGTGTTATAGTGTCATGGTGTTATGGTGTCATAGTGTCATGGTGTCATAGTGTCATGGTGTTATAGTGTCATGGTGTTATAGTGTCATGGTGTCATAGTGTCATGGTGTCATAGTGTCATGGTGTCATGGTGTTATAGTGTCATGGTGTCATAGTGTCATGGTGTCATGGTGTCATGGTGTTATAGTGTCATGGTGTCATAGTGTCATGGTGTCATGGTGTCATGGTGTTATAGTGTCATGGTGTCATAGTGTCATGGTGTCATGGTGTCATGGTGTTATAGTGTCATGGTGTTATAGTGTCATGGTGTCATAGTGTCATGGTGTTATAGTGTCATGGTGTTATGGTGTCATAGTATCATGGTGTCATAGTGTCATGGTGTTATAGTGTCATGGTGTTATAGTGTCATGGTGTCATAGTGTCATGGTGTCATAGTGTCATGGTGTCATAGTGTCATGGTGTTATAGTGTCATGGTGTCATGGTGTTATAGTGTCATGGTGTTATAGTGTCATGGTGTTATAGTGTCATGGTGTCATGGTGTTATAGTGTCATGGTGTTATAGTGTCATGGTGTTATAGTGTCATGGTGTCATGGTGTATTAGTGTCATGGTGTTATAGTGTCATGGTGTTATAGTGTCATGGTGTCATGGTGTTATAGTGTCATGGTGTTATAGTGTCATGGTGTTATAGTGTCATGGTGTCATAGTGTCATGGTGTTATAGTGTCATGGTGTTATAGTGTCATGGTGTCATGGTGTTATAGTGTCATGGTGTTATAGTGTCATGGTGTTATAGTGTCATGGTGTCATAGTGTCATGGTGTCATAGTGTCATGGTGTCATGGTGTTATAGTGTCATGGTGTTATAGTGTCATGGTGTCATGGTGTCATAGTGTCATGGTGTCATAGTGTCATGGTGTTATAGTGTCATGGTGTCATGGTGTTATAGTGTCATGGTGTTATAGTGTCATGGTGTCATAGTGTCATGGTGTTATAGTGTCATGGTGTCATAGTGTCATGGTGTCGTAGTGTCGTAGTGTCGTAGTGTCATGGTGTCGTAGTGTCATGGTGTTATAGTGTCATGGTGTCATAGTGTCATGGTTATGGAAAATGTAGTGAAATGTACAATGTAGTCAAATGTAGTACAACATAAAATGCAGTAAGATGTGGTCAAATGTAAAATGTAGTCAAATGTAGTACAATGTTAAAAGTAATAAAATGCTAAATGTAATAAAATGTAGTAGAATGTTAAATGTAGTAAAATGTAGTAAAATGTAGTAAAATGTAGTAAAATGTAGCACATTGTAAAATGTAGTAAAATGTAGCACATTGTAAAATGTAGTACAATGTAAAATGCAGTGAAATGTAGCACAATACAAAATGTTGTCAAATGTAGTCAAATGTAAAATGCAGTAAAATGTAGTATAATGTAAATTGTAGTAGAATGTAAAATGTAATACAATGTAAAAAAATGTAAAATGTAGTAAAATGTAGCACAATACAAAATGTAGTCAAATGTAAAATGCAGTGAAATGTAGTATAATGTAAATTGTAGTAGAAAGTAAAATGTAATACAATGTAAAATGTAGTACAAAGTATAATGTAATAAAATGTAGTACAATGTTAAATGTAGTAAAATGTAAAATGTAGCAAAATGCTAAATTTAATGTTTAAATGTAATAAATGTTGTACAATGTTAAATGTATTAAAATGTAGTAGACTGTAAAATGTAATAAAATGTAGTACAATGTTAAATGTAGCAAAATGCAAAATGAAGTACAATGTAAATTGAACTAAATTGTAGTACGATATTAAACCTAGTAAAATGTAGTACAATGTAAAATGTAATACACTCTGAAATGTAGTAAAATGTTATACAATACTGAAAAATGTGGTAAAATGTAATAAAATATTTGTAGTTAAACAACTTTCTTTCAAGTAAATGAGTTTGGTCTTTCATCCGTTAAAGCAAAACTCAGCAGTTTTATTATCCTAAACCTTGTTTTTTGATCAATGGGAGTCAAATTTGAAGTCAAATGTACAGTCGTATATATATGTCAATCAGTATGACTCCTCCTGTAATATTTTATAATCTATATGACTTTTACCTTTAATAATTCACTTGATTTTAAAAGCAACTCTGTGGCAGGGTATTTGTACTTTTACTTAAGTAACATGTCTGAGTCTGAGAACAATGCTATCTATCCATCTCTCACTTAGCCTGTCTGCCTGTCTGTCTGTCTGTCTGTCTGTCTGCCTGTCTGCCTGTCTGTCTCCCACCAGAGTGTAAGGCGGCTGCAAATCGATAGCACGTCTATAATGTGTTTACCTGTCTGGCGGAGCAGTGCATTGTGGGTAGTTTCTGCTGTTCAGAGCTGGTCGGCAACGTAATGAAATCTTAATCAAGGTTCTCTGCGATCGTGCACCGGGGGCTAATTAAGCGCAGGCCAATACTCCGAGAGGGGAAGGAGAGGAGGGATTAATGAATC
>NC_137189.1:50019360-50136860 GCF_960531495.2 Zeus faber | reverse complement strand
ATGGAGGAATATATAATATAGGAATATAAGTTGTTAGGGGCTCCCACCCATGGGGCAGCTTGGTATGATTCTTCAAAGGGGTGATAACTGACGATTATGTGGTTGCCCACAGTGACTGTTTGACCTATTTACCTACACTGTGTACTGTGTGTAGTATACAGTGGAATTTCCAGGAGGGAATTCTCTGCGTGTTGGATCCATCTATTTCTCTGGACACTGAATATTATCCGTGAAGGTAATTTGATGGCTGACCCCTTCCCAGACTACCTACCGTCCATGACGCTTTCTAACAGGGAATCATCTGCTAATCTGATGCCGAGTTCAGACAACATGATTTCTGCCTGTTTTTCCGCTTTGGGAGATCGCCAAACGAAGCCCCAGATCGGAGGAAAATCCTAGCGGGCTCCCGTGCAGTGTGAACTGCTCACAACGCGATCCCACCGTTCGTCAAGGGTTGCAGACGCCGGCAAGATATCAGGTGGAGCAACACGCAATCACCTGGCGTTTGACCGTAGGCTGATTCCAGCGGAGGTCGTCGATCACCGTGATCAGTTTGGGCCATTGTCCCCGGAGGAAGACTCCGGCGGTGACAGAGAGGGCGGAAGCACAAGCCGGGAAAGCGAGCGGGGCTACTAGCTCATCCCTTTCCAACAACACGGAGGAGATGAGACTGAGAGCAACATCGCGGCGAGGCACAGAGAACTGTCGCATCCCGACCGAGACACGGCTGAACCGCGACATCCCCGATGCCGCCGTGGAACCAGCAACCCGCTCACTGCACCACGCAGGCGGGACATCGGGTGCCGTTCCTGCAGTTCCTCACCTGGCCAGTACATGTCCTGAGCATTCCCTCCCAACCTAACCTCAGCCTAGTGGTAGGGTGTCCATGTTCCATGCAGCTGTCCTGGTTTTCTATTCCTTGTATGAAGTCTTTTTATATTTTGCTTTGAACTTAAATTTCATTGAAATCTGCCTCAGTGTCCGCATTCCGGTCCAGCACGACAACTAGCTTTGGCATAAACACGTTCAGACGCCTTGGCGGTGTCTCCGCGGTTTACAGCCCTGAATGAAAGCTGCTGTTATGCACTTTCAACCTCATTGATTCTGGACCAGTTCACGCAAAACACGAGGCTTCTAATCCAAAACCCCACATCTGCTCTTTTACAATTCTGTATTCCCAACCAATAAGTTCTGGAGCTTAATCGATCTCTCTCTCTCTATCAACGAAGCTGCAGAAGGATCCTCGACCATCGACGCCTCCAGTCGTATCCTCCTCCTCCTCCGCATCTCTTTTCTTTGCACGGCGGCGTTCTGCCCCACGGCCCCGCCCTCCGCCGGCTTCCCGTCTCAGCCTTTCCCCCCCTCCGGTCCCAGGGGCGAGGGGACGTGCGACGCGTCCGGCTCCTCTGCGCTCCGGAGCGTCACCTTTCCACTGCGCTCAGACAGTTGCCGCGCTAATCTATATAATTGGGCCATAAGGCGGCTGTTGTGTTTATTAACATGAGGTGCAAACATTTGTCACACATGCAGGATTTATCAGAGGCTCTTTAAATATTAGTGGCGGGTGATTACACCATGAAAGGGGAAGTGTGGAGTTGTAATTGGTGTTCTGGGAGGCTCTGGCGCTGGGTAGACTAGTGCTAAAGTGTTTAAAATACATAATGGGCTTGAGGGGAAGCAGTCAATCATTTCCAATTCCCCGGCGACGTGTTGCTCCCTTCAAAATGGAATCTGCATGGAGCCAGATTTTAAATGACGGGGAATGATGAAGCATTTGAATACCCGCACAGACAAAGGAGGGAAGCCCAGTGGTGGAAAGCCCGGGTTCAGAGAGGAAAGCCCCCTGCTGTGTTTTGGCTCCAGCCTGTGTCGGCAGATGCCACTCCGTAGTGGAGACGCTGGGTTTGCGCTTCCACAAACCCGCTCGCTCGCCTCAGATGACCCGAGAGGACGCTCTGCATTCTGGACCTGGAAGTCCCATCTGGACCTCCTCTACCTGCAGCAATGCTCTCTTTCCCCTTCACACCACCACTTGGACCGACAGCGTTTGTGTCTGGTATACACCTTTTTTGGTTCCCACATAATCCCACATGGGTTTTTTCATAGTTTTGAATACTGCAATGTAGAAAATGGTTAAAAATAAAACTAAAAACCCTTGAATGAGAAGGTGAATCCAAGCTTTTGATTGCGCATCAGAATCAGCAAATCCAAACTGCATGGCTGTGTCGTGTTCCACTCAACGGTCATTTCAATTCCACTACAGTACGTATATTATGTATATTTGGTACAGCAAATGAAAGTTCCTCCCCCTGGCAGATGAGTTGTTAATCAAGGCTCCGTTGTGAAGGAAGATGAATCACTCGGAGGAGGTGATGTCAGATCTGCTCTGCAGCAAAACCCTTGAAAACCATCAATCTGTAATTGATTCCAACAGCAAATTGTGTCCAGGCATCGCTGCCCACGTAGAGCATATACTGTACATGATGCAATTACGAAAGATTAATGTCATCATTATCATGGGGAAACCGAGAAGCATCGTTCAGAGTAATCCGGTTTCATTAATCTAATTGTTTTAAACACACTTGAGTTCACGTTCCATAATGAGTTCGAGGCGAGCAGGTTCTCAAAGCGGAGACGAAATCTCTGGAGGAAAAGTTTGTTCTTCAGAGATGATAGTCACCGCTAACGCCAGCGAATGGAATGACTTCACAACAAAAGAAAATGGGAGACTGTCGCCATTCGACCCGGGCCGAGGCGTCGCTCATTTCAGTCGGCGGGCCGGGTTCACGGCAGGGGGCCGGGTGAGCTCTGTGATGAAAACACAGTTTTATTCGAGCTGCTCGCACGTTCCTGCAAAAGGCGCGGGCGGATCGATACCTAAAGCACCGATACCACGTCCGGTTTTGAAGATCGATTCTAGCGCCAACGGGATCAATACCAAAAGCGGATGTTTCTCTCGGCTGTGTCATGCATGGCAACTTGCACCGCAGCCTCGTAAACAAACAACACCCTATGAGTCGTCACATTATCTCATTCATGTTGCCGCTCGGCGCCTGGTCGCCCTGGAAGGGGGATCCCTCCTTCCGGACGCTTCTCAGGGTTCCCTCCTTTTTCCCCCAGGGGGTTTTCTGGGGTTTTTCCCTTTTCCCCGGATGAGGGTTCAGACGATGGCTTTGTGAAATGTGGGTGTGGCGGAGAAAGGGGCGTGGTCAAGCACCGGGCTGCCTCGAGTTGGACCAATCATTTCTAAACGTTTGTCTGTCTTGCAGAGGAGGCCTGCAACACAAAACGGTTTTTTCGGCAATAGTGATAAAAAATATATATATTGTATTGTTTGAATGAAAAAATATTTAAAAAGAATTATAAAAAAAACCCCGTCCTAAATCATTCCGCAGGGCCCGAATCCAGCCCCCAGGCCGTGTCTTTGACACCCCTAGGAGACCGATACAGGTGATCTCATTTATATGCACACACATCCCCTCCACCCAAGCATCCCCTCCACCCAAACATCACCTTCACACAGTCAACAGGTTCTTCTTTTAGGGGGTGAGGGGTGGGGTGCAGTGCGCCCTCTAGTGGCCACCCGTCTGCACCGTCAGTCTGCAGCCCGATCCCAGCGCTGCGCCGCCAGTGCGCGGAGGAGGGAGACGGAGGAAGTTCCGCGACGCAGGAGCGAGATCGGTGCGGAGCGCAACCGGTGCGTAAACTATGTGGAGGAGCGTTCCCGGAGCCCGCAGGAGGCAGACGCGCTGCTCCACAGGCAGGACACCTGCTGATGGAGGCTGGAGGGTGGAGGCTGGGTGGAGCAGAAGGCTGCACACATGTCGGAACGTGGTGAGTGATGCGCAGTTCATAGATTTATTTTGTTCTGCCTGGAACTGCAGCCACAAGCTGCTCGTCTGTCACCGCCTGGACGAGGAGCTGCGGCTGCTCCCACTGAGACGGAGCTGCGCTCCAAGAAACAGGAGCCATCGCGGGCTGCGTGTCTTCCTGCAGCTTTACTTCCACAAGCAAAGGAGGCAGAAGCTTCCAGTTGGAGTAGCCTCACAAGTGACCAACAAGCGTGTGCGTGCGTGCGTGCCTGCGGATGTGTGTGTGTTGATGTACAGGTGTGTGGTCACCAGGCTGCAGCACGTGAGGGGAATGTGTGTGTGTGTGTGTGTGTGCACGCGTGCGCGTTTGTTTGTGAGTACGCGTGTGTATGAGCGTGCGAGCGTGCGTGTGTCTGTCTGTGATTTACAGGTGTGTGGTCACCAGGCTGCTGCATCTCTGAGGGGTGTGTGTGTGTGTGTGCGTGTGTGTGTGTCAGTGTGTGCGTGTGTGTTTGTGCATGTATGTGCGTTGATGTACAGGTGTGTGGTCGCCAGGCTGCAGCATGAGGGGGATTTGTGTGTGTGTGTGTGCGTGTGTGCTCTATACAGAACTGTGTCATGATATCTAATGTGGATCAGAACATCTTTGAGGCTTCTCCACCTTCACTCTCTTTGAGTCTGACGTTGCGACAAACTGAGGATTTTGTGTCTGAAGTGATGATGAAATTGGGCTTAAACGTTGAGGTCCAGCAGAGCACGGGGGCTCTGAGGGACGCACGCCGCTCTGCCGCAGCTTCTCGCTGAGCTTCAGTGCAGTCCAATGGGGCAAAGCATCTGAAGCCTTCAGCAGAAAATGTAAGATCGCGACAGAAGGTCGCCAGTAGGAAGCGTCACAACTTCCTGTTTCTAGATTCTCACGTGAGTGTCGGATGTAGCCAAAAGAGTCGATAACGTCCGGAAAAACCTGATCAGACGCACGGTTTACAACCGTTTCCTTTTGTTGGTGTAAAATACAGTATGAACGACTGTCGGACGATAAGGAGAGCTTCATGACTTTCCAAAAACCTTTGCCGCGTTGAACCGCGTGGCAGCCCGGTGAGACGCTGCAGCGGAGAGAGTAAAACGTTCAGCCGGTCGTGCCGTGAACTGTTCTAAACGACGGAAACGTAGCGTTTCCATGAGGCCTGGGATGACAAATACTGGACATAAGCCTTGATTTCAATGAGGTTTTCAATGAGGTTTTCAATGAGGTTTTTCACTCTTGTTCACATGTTTTGATAGAGATGATGAGACGATGAAGTAACTTGAGGTAAATGTGGTCTACACTCCCAGTGATTCCCAGGGATCTGACACACACACACACAGTGTTGGATGTGGGTAGATGGTTCTGTCCGCTCTACTTTCAGAACGCCGTCTGAACCGTGTCGGATCCATTCCCTTCGTCCGCTTGAAACTCCCCGACGCAATTTGAACAATTTGCAACGGTCTTCCCCGCCGCCGCAGATAGAATCATCAAACCGGGGGTGAGATACAGTGACAACGGCGTTTAAAAAAAATAAATAAAAAAAAAGCTTCCCTGGCGGGTGACCCCGGGGGTCCCGGGTGGTCTTGGCGGAGCCCTGCACGTTGCGGCGGTGGAGGCAGAGAGGAGGTGTTTGGGACCTGGTTGGGGGCGGACGCGCCCCTGGATGCTGACGGCGTCTGGAGGCAACAGCCACTGTGAAATGGGTTTTTATGAGTTGCTCCTTTCATTGGATTAGTTGGGGGGAAAAAAAAAACCGCCGGCGGCACTTGGGTTCTGGTTTTTTAAAACAGCTTCTTCTCAAAGCAGCAGGTGGTGAAGCAGCTGCGGTGGATGAAATGAAACGTGTAAAATATCAACTCCCATCCGTAGGACAGGGACTTCACAGCCGTGTTTTTTCCTCCGCATCCCGTGGTGGCTGACGGGCTTTGGAGCGGCTGCTAATGTGTGTGTCCGGGCGTGGTCCTCCGCTCACGGAGAGGAACTCAGCCTGACGTCTGTGTCGGGGTCGGTGTCCAAAAAACAGCAACGACCCAGGTTGAAAACCTCCTCACGGGCCCACGGGCAAGTTTTAACACAACGGAATCGCTCTAATGAGATCAACTTGTGGCGCCGCCCCTTGCGGCCGCCTGCGCGAGCACCGCGTGTCGATTACGCACATTTGAGAATTTTTCGTATTTTTGGAGCTTATAGAGCTTATTGTGCGTAATCACCGGGTGTCATGACATTTCACTGCATATATGTACGACCGTATGTGTGTGTATGTGACAAATAATCTCTTGAACTTGAACTTGAACTTACCGTCCACATCTCGATGTCATTATGTGATACTGTGTGGACACATGACATCATATCCAGTCAAAGCCATGCATCACACTGGGAGTCAGTGTCAACGTCTACCAAACTGAGTTTAAACCCCTTCAGCCCGTTTTAAAGCAGTGGGAGTTCCACCTTTAGGAATGGAATGAACAAATACAAAATAAGTAGCTTTGACTAAAATACTGGAGATTATGACGTAGAATTCAAGCGATACGGTGAGAAAGCTACAGCGTTACATGCAGGTCGTATCAAAACATCTGAGCGTTCATCAGGAAAGTGGTCGGTGATGTAAAACGTGTGTAGTGACCAGCAAACGGGCTGAAACTCGACCTCACGTCTTCGGCTCCCGGTGGGAAAGGCCTCCGGATCAGAGTAGACGCCTGACAAAGCCTCATGAAGATGGAGACTTCAGCACCACCCTCTCTGGGCGCCGTGCCTTCATTTCCTCCGCCGTCGATTTCACCGCACGGACTTGGGCAGGTGCTGACTGATTACAGCATTTTTTCCAAGTGTAATGGTCACGTTCTCGCTTCAGAGGGTCGCCAGGGGGAAGCGTCACAACTTTCTGTTTCTAGTCTCTCGGGGGTTTAGTGTCGGACGTAGCCAAAGGAGTCTGAGAAATCCAGAAAGAGCCGGACAAGACGCACGGCTGACGACCGCCTGGTTTTCTCGGTGCAACATTCCGTAGGAACGGAATGTTGCACCGGCGCTTCCCCTTCAACATCAACTCATTGTTCACATTTTTTGTAAAGATACCATACAGATCTACCAAGACTATTCGGGAAAAAAAATGATGCAGATATGCTTTGACGTTGACATTATGTCGAGAAAATCGTGTTTGAAAGGCGGCTGAGACGCTCGCATCCTCCAAACTATTTTAAAAACGAGTTTGGGGACAGATAATAATCCTCAATAATTTGGACTCCACGTTTCCACGTCTCCACGTTCTTTGTAGCCCACGGGACCGAGATCAAACAAACTGCCAGGACGCGGCGCCGGGCGCGTCAGTCAGGGCGGGCAAAGGAAAATCGATACCCCTCTCTGTCCCTGGAGGCGAGGCGGACGAGCTGCGCGTGCCTCAGATGCTGCTACGCCCACACAAAACCTTCATCGCCCCCCCCCTCCACGGCCTCTACCGCCTCCGCCTTCGCCGCACGCTCAACATATCCAATTCTCTTTTACTGCCGTGTCGTGGTGGGGAAAAGGTAAAAGCGGAGCCCCCGGCGCAGTGTGACAGCACTGAAACAAACCAAGCGATGGAGCGCGACGCGCTCACAAGCCTCCAGGTTCGAGCGGCGGCGGCATCACCGGGGGATGTGAGACCAGGATTGCGTGGGGACATGCACACAGGGTTTAGCAGATCTTTTTTCTTTTTTTTTTTTTTTGCATCTTATTTTGTAAATAATGAGAAAGGTTGTTGTTTTAAAAGGAAGGCGGGGAAAAACGTGACTTCAGAGCAAACGAACACAGCGGACGACGGGTTGGAACTCGCGATGCTATTTTATGCACCATTTTTACAGAAAATGGACGACGTGGACGGCGCGTGCTGCAGCGCCAGCTTCATGCTGCAGCGCCAGCTTCATGCTGCAGCGCCAGCTTCATGCTGTGCAGGGTTCCATGGCCGCTGCTGTGCTCAGGACTTGTTCCGCCTCCGTCCGCTTGGCTCCCAATCGGCTCTCACGTTTTTTTCCCGCGTGACAACCCATAGACCACGATTTTGTGATGGGTGCGGCCGGGACGCATTTCCCGAGCTGGTCGGTCATTGAAGTAAAACACACTCCTAGCGTCCCTCACACCGCAGGATAATCTGGCACGATAATCTTTAGAACCATCCGAAAATTGGGACTTTGCTCGCGATCGTTGGAAAGGGGCGGAATCTGGCCCAAAATCGTCTTTATTGTCTTGTAGCGTGAAAGAGACTTACACTTTACAGAATTACAGTTTTCCGAGTTTCCATGAATGCACCACCTCCAGCTTTGGAGCACTGGAGAGAGAGTGCCGGGCATTTTCCCCAAGAAGCGACCTGCTCCGCAGCAGCAGGAAACGGAGTAAATTCTATACATCGACAATAATAACACACTGTTTTATTTGCTCTGTACGGAGGCCCCAACGGCCTGTGATGAAAAAATTATGAAAAATGTTCAGTCACTTTCTCAAAGCTGTAAATGTCCTGGTTTTGTTTTGTTCAGTTAAACCAAGTTTTAAACCAGGACGTCTTCCTCTCCAGCACCTGTTCTCCTATTCCAGGCAACTGGAGGTGGGGCTGAAACAATAACCACGGAGCGGAAGCAGGTTCCGTCTTTATTGCTGTGGCTTTAGATGTGCACCAACAATGAATTCAAGTGGATTCATTTCACTATAACTAGCGTATTTGCTGGAATATAAACCGGTCGTCAAATACAAACCGGGCCTATTATACATGCAGGGGGCGTGGTCGACACAAACAAATAAAAGCCTTAGATACAGGTTGGGGGCAGCCGGGCGGCCGCGGGGAGGAGGCCACGCTGCCAGGTGGTATTTGTTCCCACATCGGCCTCCTTTACGGAAAAGTTTCCGTATGGAGTCAGTTCCACATAGATGGATGTTACACATACTAGACTACGAGACTAGACAACAGAATGTTTTTTTCCGACTGGCGCTGACTCCCCGCCCCACGAACTGTAGAGGACACCTCTCGTGTCGGAGGGGCATTTTAAAGAAGAAACATAATAACATTTAAGGATTTAAAGACTTGTCTCCGTAGAGACTGGACGTGTCTCAGTTTCTTGTCTTTGCAGCCGAGCTCCGCTGTTCGGATCCGACTCGCCATTTTTCCGAATGTGTTTTTTTTTTTTCTTTCTCCGGGAAAACAAATAATCTTTTTCATATTTGTACAAAATAGGTATTCTTGAAAACCCACTCTTTGTGCTTCATTTGGATTCAGCTCCACCCCTACTTTACAGAAATGTTACTGCTTCCATTCCCACACACTTCCATTCACAACCGTGGGGGAAACTTAAATTTAGTTAAAGACTTTTACATCATCCTTTCCCACATGACACCAACACAGAACATTACCAGTACATTTACGGCGGTGGGAAGTGGGAAATGGGGCTTGAGGCTTCTGGCTCCTCTTTGGCCTCTGGAACACAAAAACACACAAATAATACAATTATTTCATAACACAGACATAATAAATACATGTTACTTTCACTGTGAAATTTATTTTACTTATTGTTATAACGACCTACGATTCAGGAAGAAGCGAACCAGATGACTCGTCAGTAATGGAAAACACCCTTAGGTTACAATGACAACACATTATTTCTTGATTATGAAGCATAACATTTATATTAGAATTTAATAATAGAATAGAACAACAAAATAATATAATTTGTCCTCATTTCTCAGGACTCATACAAATGCATGCTGGGGTATGCAGTTAATTATAGACATGAGAATATGTGCGATGTGTTTTGGTCTGCCATGGGAACGCTGCGGCTTTTTTGGACAAAATAATGACATCACATAATGATGAACACCTTGACGAGAATAAAGTCCTATGAATGGTAAAACTAACTTAATAACTACAATTCGACATGACATATAACCAAATGAATGGTCTGTAATGGAATACAATCATATGTTATAATCAGGTGACACACGATGAGTGTCATGTCTCCTCCGCTGCTAATCCCCCCCCACCCCTCTACTTCTCAACCCAAAGTTACGTCCTTGGTTATTTTGGCAAGAAACCGACATTTGACAATGTGATATAACTTTTATTGTAGACTCCCATTACTTTGGAATTTTACTTACTATGAACGGACTATGAATGGTTGTCCCTGCCTTCACAGACGTGTTTTCCCACCTTATTCCCTCCCCTGTTGCATTCTTAAAAGCCTCCTCATTTTTTGTGCGTTTGCCCGTCGACCAGGGCTTGTCGTCGTAATAACTCACTGTGGTGCCTGTGGGAATACAGCTGTTCTCTGAGGTTGATATATGACGTCTCTGCGTCGGTGATGCAGACTGTTATACAAGCTTTGGACGGCGGTGTAGCGGTGATCGACTGTGTTCTCCTCTCTGCTCGGACAGTTAATAAACTGCTTGTATTTCAGGAGTTGGTGTCTTATATTCCCTTGTGTACCGTGTGGGGCAACGGCGACGGAGTAACGTAATGACGCGGTGATGACCCTCTGTGACTGATTAAAGTTTTCTGAGTCCTGGTGACACGCAGAATTTCTACTAGCATGAGTTACAATTTTCCCAGTCCCATGGAACGCATCATCGGCTCCTGAGGTCCGCATGTTACGACCGGCTCGAGTGCCGTGAAATAAGGAGGGACACAGCGCCAACCACAACACCGAGTTATACGTGAACACAATGCGCTTATTTGAAAAAAAAAAAAAAAAGGCCAAAAGGGACAAGATGTCAAAGGAAAAGCTGGATGTCGGGCCGTCTCTACCCTGCGTAGAGACGGCCCCGAGCAACCGCTACAGAACGACGGAGACCACACCGCGGCACCTCCACGATGCCGACGTCCGCCCAGAGCCACAACCTGCACATACAGCATATAACAAGTTGGATGATGATGTCACAAGGTCATGGGGGCCCAGTGAAGCTCTAAGGAAATGAAACGTTAGGATGATTGGTTCTGTCACTAAAAGGACTGAAATTGGAAATGTAGGGGACCTTCTCAGCTCTTCTTGCATGGCTACCGAAAGGGCACTGCAATTAGAGTCCAGCCTCAGAAGCTCAGAGGCCCTGACCTCACGTTGCCTTGACGAGGCCAGTCGCTGCCGTCCGCCATGTTTGTGACGCTCACAGCTTTGGGAAGGTTTTCCTTTCAATCCACACCTCGCAGAGAGACACTTCTGTGGCCGGGAAAGTCGTGTCCACATTCATACATTCCACATGTGAACTGGATTCACCGCGACAATGTGTCGAGCTTTATGTTTATGGGCTGTGAAGCTCTCCTTGCCAGCTCCTTCCTGTTTTTCTTCCTTCCCGTCCATCTCCCATTAGAGTCGGGTGTTAAAGTCAAGGCCAACCTGTGTTCGGATAATTGCCACTAGATGCTGCTTGAGAATGCCTCCGAGTGAAAGGAAGTCAATCGAAAAAGAATTCCTTACATTTATTACTAATACACCAGCATCTCAATATCAAATTTTACTTCTTCTATTGGGTGTTTGCGTTGTGATTTTGAAAATTATTCTTCGACTGACAGGTCCCTTTTTGGCGTTCAAGCCAGGTGGGCGTGTCTCCTCCGACCGTCCGGCGGTCTCGCCTCAGCGGACCGGGACTCCACCCCACTGGCCAATATTTGGAAACTCCTGGCTCAGCTTCCTGGAGACGGGTGGAAACCCAAACCTGGGGCTTCAAATTGCCTCTTGTGTTATTCCCTCAAGCAAAGTCTGCAGGTTTGTGGCCTCACGGGGACAAACCGCCCGAGCTGGATTCCTTCCGTGCTCTTGCTGCCGTCGCAGTGGGTGCACTCTTGTGCTGTCCGGTGCGCACGGCAACGGGCGTGAGTCAGTGTGCGGACACTCTGGCCCGGTGCCTTTCGCTCACCCACATACACTCACACAACAAAGACAGTCACTCAAGGCACCAGTCGCCGTGTTGTGCTCAGTGTTTTGCTCGGGGACATCTCCTGCACTTGGTGGCAGGAGGTTTTCTGCAGAATCGAACAGCGACGCGGCTACTCTTTTGATTTACCGCCGCTCTCTGCTGTTTACTTTGACTGTTTTGTTAAAAGTTGAGATGCAGAAAGTGGTAATCCGTGAGATGATTGTGTTAAAAAATGCCGTTTTTGATACTTTATTTAGCCGAAGCGTCATAAGAAAGCCATTCGATGTATTTGCATCCTTCATGCGCTCCTCTATGCGCTGTTTCCATTGTCCATTCCACCCCGTCGCCGTCATGCAAAAAGCCAAAGGTAGCTGCTGTTTATTAGCCAAAGCAGCGCACAAAAAAAATAACAAAAAAGAACATAAACGATCTATCCCCACATCTTCCACGAGTAACTAAGAAAAAGACCCATCATTTGGACCTGTCCAGCCCTTTACTGTCTAACGTACTTTCCTATTAAAAGTACATTTCTAACCCTTCTCCAGCTCTACGAGTGCTGCTTATTCCTATGGAATGTTTAGCTGGCGGTGACATACAGCGCTCTGATAGTACTGACAAAATGTACGAACTCTTAGTGACTTTGGACAAAAGCGTCAGATCAGTGACATCACGTCATGGCAAACCTGAATGTTGGAAAGAGAAAGGTTGAAATTTTGGCTGGAATCAGTGAAATCATTCACCAAACACGGGCGATCTGATGAATTAGTATCTGATAGTTTTTTTTCCCCCTCGAGTATTGAGTTGGTTTCATCCCCAGAATTTGAAGAAGGTGGTTTGGAAGACGTGAAGCAGACTCTCCCTCTTCCGTCTCACCACAGAATGCAGCGTTACCATCAAGGAGTGCGTGGCATCCAGGGGGTGATTTGGGGGCGGAAGGCCTCCAGGACGGTGGACGTAACAGGAACTAACGAGCAGCAGGACGGCGATGGCTCCGCGCTCCTTCACTCCCGTTAGGAAGTGAAAGCTCAAATGGCTTCAGGACGAATACACCTCTCCCTCGCCAAGACTGAGATCAGCCTCCGCTCTGTTTCTCATGTGTTTATTCTGCTTCTGTCTCAGTGGCCATTTTTCTACTGCACGGCTATAAGTGTTGTTGTTGTCGTTGTGGTTGTTGTAGATGTTGTTTTTGTTGTTGTAGTTGTTGTTGTTGTTCCAGTTGTTGTAGTTACTGTTGTAGTTGTGGTTGTAGTTGTTGTAGTTGCAGTTATTGTTGCAGCTGTTGTTGTAGTTACTGTTGTTGTAGCTGTTGTTGTTGTTGTAGTTGTTGTTGTAGTTACTGTTGTCATTGTTGTCATAGTTGTCGTAGTTGTTGTTGTTGTAGTCTTTGTAGTTGTTGTTTTTGTTGTTATAGTTGTTGTAGTTGCAGTTATTGTTGTTTTAGTTGTTGTTATTCTAGTTGTTGTTGTTGTAGTAGTGGTTGTTGTTCTAGTTGTTGTTGTAGTAGTTACTGTTGTTGTAGTTGTTGTTGTTGTAGTTGCAGTTATTGTTGTTTTAGTTGTTGTTATTCTAGTTGTTGTTGTTGTAGTAGTGGTTGTTGTTATAGTTGTTGTTGTACTAGTTACTGTTGTAGTTGTTGTTGTTTCATGTTTTTATTCTGCTTCTGTTTCAGTGAACATTTTTCGACTGCACGGCTATAGTCGTTGTTGTAGTTGTTGTTGAAGTTGAAGTTACTGTTGTTGTTGTTGTAGTTGTTGTAGTTGTCATTATTGTTGTTGTAGCTGCTGTTGTTGTAGTTACTGCTGTCCTTGTTGTTATTGTTGTAGTTGTTGTTGTTGTTGTTGTTGCTTTCTGTTGGGTAATCTAGTTTCCGAGAAATGTAAATGTAAAGTATTGTTTTAAAATTGATGTTTTGTGTTTGTGGGTCTGCTCGTAGCACAGTTTCCCAGCAGTGTTTCCACTCATGAATGGAAAATGGTTTAGTGATCATCGTGAAACCTGACCTCTTATTTAACATAGCAACAAAAAACTGATAAATCTAAGACTCTCTTCGATTAAAAGGCTTTAGGACTTGTTCATTCAAGATTCAAGATTCAAGATTCAAGATTTTTATTTGTCACATACATATACATACTTCCATACATATATGCAGTGAAATGTAATGCAACGCACCCGGTGATAGCACACAATAAGTCCAAGGAAAAAGTACAAAAATAAAATAAAATAAAAAGTAGAAAATTCCTTTCTAATAGACCGACTAACTGACTCCTAAAACGTAATACAGTAAGTGGAATACTTATAGAATAAGATAAAAAATATATAGAATAAAATACAATAAAAAATAAATTGAAATAAAATGGAATAGGTAGAAGGAATATGCCTATGTATATACAGATATGTGCATTTAAAGTGGCATGTGAATTAAAGTGGCATGTGAATGTGAATAGTGTGAGGTAGTGTTTGGGATAATACAGTACAGTATACAACAGTACGGCGCAGCAATACGGCATCACGAACAACCCTGAACAGTGACACAGTATGCGGTACAGTATGCTACATACAGTACAGTAGGTAGTGGAGCCTAGTGCATGGCTCAGTTAGGACCCCTGGTGAGGTCAGCGTTGACAGTTCTGATGGCTTGAGGGAAGAAACTCCGTCTCAGTCTCTCTGTTCTCGCTGCGTGACTAACTATATACTATAACTCCTGCAAGGGGGGGAGGGTAGTTCCAGTGGTACGTTCAGCTGAACGCACCACCCTCTGCAGGGCCCGCCTGTCCTGGGCAGTACAGTTCCCAAACCAGGCAGTGATGTTGCCTGTCAGGATGCTCTCCACTGCTCCAGAGTAGAAGGACTTGAGGATCCTCACCGAGACCCGGAATTTCCTCAGCTGCCTGAGGTGGTAGAGACGCTGCCTCGCCTTTCTCACCAGAGTGTCTGTGTGAACAGTCCATGTTAAGTCCTCTGTGATGTGGACTCCCAGATATCTGAAGCTGCTCACCCTATCGACAGAAGTCCCATTAATCCACAAGGGCGCGTGCGTCCTCGATTGTGATCCACGCCTAAAGTCCACAATCAGCTCCTTGGTTTTGCTGACGTTCAGGTGGAGGCTGTTGTCCTGGCACCAGAGTGACAGGTCAGCCACCTCCTCACGGTAGGCCTTCTCATCGCAGTCTGATCAGGCCACGACCACGGTGTCGTCAGCAAACTTGATGATGGTGTTGGAGCTGGACCTGGCCACACAGTCATGTGTGTACAGGGAGTACAGTAGGGGGCTGAGGACGCAGCCCTGGGGGGATCCTGTATTCAGGGTGAGGGAGCTTGACATGTACTTCCCCACCTTGACCACCTGGGGGCGGCCTGTGAGGAAGTCCAGGATCCAGGTGCACAGCGGAGCATTCAATCCTAGCTCCTTCAGCTTGACAGCCAGTCTGGTGGGAACTATGGTGTTGAAAGCTGAACTATAATCAATGAACAGCATTCTCACATAGGCCCCCTTCTGGCCATCCAGGTGCGTGAGCGTGGTGTGCAGTACCTGGGAGACCGCGTCATCCGTGGATCTGTTCTGCCGGTACGCGAACTGCAACGGGTCCAAGGTGCGGGGGAGGGAGGCGCAGATGTAATCCTTAATCAGCCTCTCGAAACACTTCATGACCACCGAGGTGAGGGCCACCGGACGGTAGTCATTCAGGCAGGTTGGAGAGGCGATCTTCGGGACAGGAACGACGGTGGACCTCTTGAAGCAGGATGGGACCACTGATTCAGCCAGGGAGATGTTGAATATTGTGGTGAACACCGGAGCTAGCTGGTTAGCACAGGTCTTCAGTACTCGTCCAGATATGCCGTCTGGGCCGCAGCTTTCCTGGTGTTCACCCGCATCAAAGCCCTCCTGACCTCGTGCACGGACACTGAGAGTGCGCGCTCGTCCCCAGCGGTGTAACTCCAATTAGCCGGCGAGTTAGCGGTGTTGCTGCCAGACTCGAACCGCGCATAAAAGGAGTTCAGTTGGTTGGCCAGGGAGGGCGTCCACACTCGTGGCTGGGGAGGAGCTGCTCTTGTAGTTAGTTATTGTTCGTAGCCCCTCCCACAAGCGTCTGGTGTCCCCCCGCTCCATCTGCAGCTCCACGGTGTCTCTGTACGTCCGTTTGGCGTCCCTCACCGCCCTCCGCAGATTGTACGACGCCGCTTTGTAGTTGTCCATGTTGCCAGATACAAGTCTGTCGTTGTAAGCGGCCGTGCGCGCATTCAGAGCGCAGCGGATGGATTTATCAACCCATGGTTTCTGGTTTGGAAATATCCGAACTTTCACCGTGGGAACGATTTCATCCGCGAGCGTAGCCACAAAACTTACTACAACCTCGTAAACTCGCTGACGTCACTTGAACTTGCTTGGAACATGTCCCAGTCTACGTCAGTCAGAGCGTCCTGAAGCGCAGCCTCTGATTGGTCCGTCCACCGCTTCACTTCCCTCGTCATCACCAGATCCCGCGCGATCAGAGGCCTGTAAACAGGAAGCAGCGAGATCGCGGCGTGATCTGATTTCCCGAAAGCAGGGAGCGACACGGGCTTGTATCCGTTCTTGTAAGGAGTGTAACAATGGTCCAGAGTTCTGTCTCCCCTGGTGGCACACATGATGTGTTGGTGGAAATTAGGCAGAACTTTTTTCAGGTTGGCCCTGTTAAAGTCCCCAGTCACCACCACAGCCGCGTCGGGATGTCTGTTCTGAAATCCGCACAACACATCGTACAGAACCGACAGAGCTGCGTCGGTGTCCGCTTGCGGTGGGATATAAACGGCTGTAATGATGACTGTGCTGAATTCCCGGGGGAGATAAAATGGACGGCATAGTATGGTCAGCTGTTCCGGGTTCGGCGAGCAGGAGTGGGAGAGGAATTTGGTGTTGTTGGCGTTACACCAGCGGTTGTTTACCATTAGGCAGACGCCTCCACCTTTGGATTTCCCCGACTCTCCCGTTCTGTCGCCGCGGAACACAGAGAAGGCCTCGGCTGGACGTATGGCTTCATCCGGCACCAGTGGGGTCAGCCATGTTTCCGTCAGGCAGAGGACGCAACAGTTCCTCGTGTCACGCTGGAATTGAATCCTCGCTCGAAGTTCATCCATCTTGTTCTCCAGGGACTGGACGTTAGCAAGAAGGATGCTTGGCAGAGGTGGACGGTAAGGTTGCGTCCTCATTCTGACCCGAATGCTGCCTCGTTTACCTCGGTGCTTCCTCCGTGGGCTGGCTCGTGGAACAGCGACTCCATTTTTGTTGTTGTAGTTGTTGTTGCGAGTGTTCCCGCGTAGGATTTCCGCCGGCCACTCTGCTCCCACGGATAAAAAGTCCCAAAGTTGTTCGTTTAGGGAGATTTTTATATCCATGAGTGCATCGCGGCCGTATGAGTTAATTGTTGATGTTTTTCTGGCGAACATTGTGATAAAAAAAGGAAAAAAATACTAAAGAGTAAGAAAGTAACCGGAGCGCCGGGGCAGGCGACCGCTAGGGGCGGCGCCACTATCGCCTGTCCTAGTACAATTGTTGAAATCATTTTAATTAATTTTAATTCTTTTTTTTTTTTTTACTTATTTCTGTTTTTTCTGGGTGTTTTTTCCTAAATTTTTCACACTGTGTTCATTCTGAAATAATTGCATTTTATCTAAAAATAAAAATGGAAACTTAGTCTGTTACAGTACTACAATAAATATCACTATATAACAGGAACATTTCAGGAAAAAAATATTATTTATTATATATAATATAATATATTTTGAATATATATATATATATATATATATATATATATATATATATATATATATATTAGTGTATAATGAAGATTTGTGTCTGTACTAAGTGACTCCAGACTTCCCAGTCAGTATCAATGTATCCAGGTCTTGGGCCAGAACAGGGAACCCGGAGGCGGAGCAGGAGGGCAGCAGGTTGTGGAAGTTGCAAGCCCTTTTAACATCCAGTCGATGAGAAGGACCAGTCACATTTGAAAAGTTATATTTTGAACTTATATTTTAGTGACCAGTTGCTACAGTACACTGCACTGTACAGTGCACTAAAACAGTGACTAGTAACTGTTTTAGTTTTACTTGTCAAAATGTATTAGGTACTAGTAGTTATTTATTAGATACTAATAACTATTCAAATTGTTACTAGTAACTATTACAATGTCACTAGTAACAATTTGGACAATTTTATCATTTAATCCTACGAGGCTCCGTGTTTCAGATTTAAATATTTCCCCCTGACTTGTATATATTCCCATTGTCATTAGTATCTATTTCCATTGTAACTAGTATCTATTCCCATTGTTAATAGTATATATCCCCATTGTCTTTAGTATCGATTTCCATTGTTACTAATATATATCCCCATTGCAACTAGTATCTATTTCCATTGTTACTAGTATATATCCCCATTGTCTTTAGTATCTATTTCCATTGTTACTAGTATATATCCCCATTGCAACTAGTATCTATTTCCATTGTTACTAGTATATATCCCCATTGTCTTTAGTATCTATTTCCATTGTTACTAGTATATATCCCCATTGTCTTTAGTATCTATTTCCATTGTTACTAGTATATATCCCCATTGCAACTAGTATCTATTCCCATTGTTACTAGAATATATCCCCATTGTCACAAGTATCTATTTCCATCGTTACTAGTATATATTCCCTTTGTTACTAGTATATTTTCCCATTGTAACTAGTATCTGTTTTCATTTTTACTCGTATCTATTTCCATTGTTACTAGTACCTATTCCATTGTTACTAGTATATATTTCCATTGTTACTAGTATATATCCCCATTGTCTTTAGTATCTATTTCCATTGTTACTAGTATATATCCCCATTGCAACTAGTATCTATTTCCATTGTTACTAGTATATATTCCCATTGTCTTTAGTATCTATTTCCATTGTTACTAGTATATATCCCCATTGTCTTTAGTATCTATTTCCATTGTTACTAGTATATATCCCCATTGCAACTAGTATCTATTCCCATTGTTACTAGAATATATCCCCATTGTCACAAGTATCTATTTCCATCGTTACTAGTATATATTCCCTTTGTTACTAGTATATTTTCCCATTGTAACTAGTATCTGTTTTCATTTTTACTCGTATCTATTTCCATTGTTACTAGTACCTATTCCATTGTTACTATTATATATTTCCATTGTTACTAGAATCTATTCCCACTTTCACTAGTATCTATTTCCATTGTTACTGGTACCTATTCCATTGTTACT
The DNA here is from genome assembly GCF_960531495.2 of Zeus faber. Classification (NCBI taxonomy): domain Eukaryota; kingdom Metazoa; phylum Chordata; class Actinopteri; order Zeiformes; family Zeidae; genus Zeus; species Zeus faber. The sequence continues at coordinate 50,117,897 of NC_137189.1, read as the reverse complement.
AGTATCCATTCCCATTGTTATTAGTATATTTTCCCATTGTTACTAGTATCCATTTCAATTGTTACTTGTATCTATTCCCATTGTTACTAGTACCCATTCCCATTGTAACTAGTTCCCATTCCCATTGTTACTAGTATCTATTCCCATTGTTACTAGTATCTATTCCCATTGTTACTCGTATTTATTCCCATTGTTACTAGAATGTATTTCCACTGTTACTAGTATCTATTCCCATTGGAACTTGCATCTATTCCCATTGGAACTTGCATCTATTCCCGTTGTTACTAGTATCTATTCTCATTGTTACTAGTTTCTATTCCCATTGTTACTAGTATCCATTGCATTGTAACTAGTATATTTCCCATTGTTACTAGTATATATTTCCATTGTTACAAGTATCTATTCTCATTGTTACTTGTATCCATTTCGCTGTTACTAGTATCTTTTCCCATTGTTTCTAGCATCTATTTCCATTGTTACTCGTATCTATTCCCATTGGTACTAGTACCCATTCCCATTACCCATTCCGTAGTTTGTTTTGGGTGGGGGTCCTTACTGATGTTACATGGAGGAAACCCCATGTTTTGGATGGAGGTCCTTACTGATGTTACATGGAGGAAAGCCCGAGTTTTGGATGGGGGTCCTTACTGATGTTACATGGAGGAAAGCCCGAGTTTTGGATGGGGGTCCTTGGTGATGTTACATGGAGGAAAGCCCATGTTTTGGGTGGGGGTCCTTAGTGATGTTACATGGAGGAAAGCCCATGTCCTGGGTAGGGGTCCTTAGTGATGTTACATGGAGGAAAGCCCATGTCCTGGGTAGGGGTCCTTAGTGATGTTACATGGAGGAAAGCCCATGTTTTGGGTGGGGGTCCTTAGTGATGTTTCATGGAGGAAAGCCCATGTTTTGGGTGGGGGTCCTTAGTGATGTTACATGGAGGAAACCCCATGAAGAAGGTGGGAGAAGGAATTAAAACTAACTTGTGAAGGTGAAGAATATAAAGTAAAAACACAATGAGATCCAATAAAAAAAGAGAACTTTCAAGAGCATTTGTTATGAATTTACAGTTTTGGGCGGATGCAGCAGGTGCTTTGAAATGGAACCAGAAATGGAAAAAATACAGCAAAAATGTAGGAGTTTTAAGTTTGTGGCTAATTGTTTTTATTTATTTTTTACCGTTTTTTTTCCATCTGTGCCGGTGACGTCATGCAGGGTAAACACAGACGCAGGGCGGGTCGGACGCAGGGCGGGGTCGGTCGCAGGGTGGGGTCGGACTTAGGGCGGGGCCGGTGGCAGGGTGGGGTCAGTCAGGTAGAGTACTGCGTCTCCAGCTTTAACAATATGAAATACAAAGACGCCGTCCCTGCAGGGGGCGCTCCCAGTGCGACGCCTCTTCGACGTGTTCTCGTTTTCTCGTTCTCGTCTACGTACACGTAGGGAACCAAGGGAAATAAATCCAAACGTAGAATAAAAACACAGGCTGTCGTCGGCCGCAGCGCTCGCTCCGTCCCGTCTCCCACATGTGACGTTGCGTTCTCGTTCGTGGGCAGTGTCAGATTTTATCGGCGGCGTGGCTAGTTTTACAACAAGAATTAGTTTGAAAAAATAAGAAAATTATTTTTAGAATTGCCGCATCGTTTCCCCACAAAGACGGCCCACAAGCTGCTCTTCCAACGAGGACGACGAAAATTAAAATAAAAAATAGAATCAATTAAGTGAAGATGGCGCAACGTGGCGGCGCAAGGTGGCGGCGCAAGGTGGCGGCGCAAGGTGGCGGCGTACCTGTCCTTCAGAAATAATGGATGGAAATGTATATTTCATATTGATAAAACCTAAAGATGATCAACATTGTCTGAGTTCTGAATTTGGCTAAAAAGATAAGAGTTTATTTATGATGTCAGCCTCGCTGCAGCTCACATGTCAAAGTGACTGCAGACCTCCTTGTGCTCTGGGCGGTCAAAGTCATTTTGGGTCGTGGGTCACATTAGTTAAAATCACGTTTGGACTTTTGGACTGAATTAAATTCCGCTGTATCTGTTATTCATACTGATTACACACTTATAGATCATAACTGAATGAGAACATTTGAATGAAAACATTTCATTTGGTTTTCATTTGAAATGAGTCCCCAATCATCCCAGGGGAAAAATAATTAAATATTGTAATTCAATTTATGTATTCTAATTTTGACACATATAGATTGCAGAATTTGAATATTTTCATGAAAATATTGAAATGTTTAAATATTCCCCAAATCATCCCACGGGCCGAATTGGACTCAATGGGGTGACTCGGAATATGATTTTGATTTGGAAAATGTCCGTTCATACTTCTTTGAATGGAAAATGAGAAACTGGAGAGTAGTTTGGATTAGATGAGATGTGGTGACACAACATTATATGACGTTAACTGATAACAATAACAATAGAAAGCTGGAAACGCTTCCAGGCGGACTCTCTCGTGTCGACTCGTCAGTGCTGTCACCGGGTTTGACGATGACGAGGTTTAAGTTGTTATTTTTCTATTTTCAAGCCCATGAGGCAGGTCACAAACAGAGGCCAAGGCAGAATATGAATATTATAGGGCACCTATTATGCTTTTCCATATTTTATATCATATATATGATGTTAAACTGTGGGATGTTGATGTCAGACGAGGCCAAAGTGTCAAATAATGAGGAAAACTAACAACAAAGGAAATGCCGTGAACAAAACACTCTGAACGCTCCGTTTCCAAAGGTTTTTTCTACTCTCTGAACGCGCTGACGTCATCTGCTCACGGGTTTCCTTATATGGTCATCTGCTCCATCCCATCCGCTGTGCGTTTCTCCAAACAAAACCAATAAAAACAGTGTGTTTTTATTGTAGATGTATTTATTTTATTTTATTTTACGACCTTTCCATGAAACAATAAAATTCCTGTATGGGAGGGTCCCGGTGCGTTGCGGTGCAGTGTCCGTGTCTCCCACAAGCCGGAATCGGCAACCAAAGTGGGAACAAACTTTTAAATGAGGCCTCGTTGATCTATGATGAAGATTTAGAAACAGGATTGATTATTTCTCATCTCAAGTTTGTTCAGAAACAGATTTTAGTGACTGATAAGGTGAACTCAGGGAAAGTTTGCAGAGTAAATAAAAGGGAGCCCGGATGTAAAGCTCAAACCCCATTGGCTCAGAACTAGGGGCTTAGCTGCTCATTGGCAATCAAAGATACACACACTGAAACAGCCTGTTTCGGAACAGTCCGGCCTTGGAGGCATGTCAAAGTGGCTAGAATGCATAATCTGAGTCGTATTTTCAGCAAAAAAATTCATGTTTTGGGGACCTCAGAGACCTATATTAACATGTGTTAAATGGAGCATAATAGGTAGATAGATAGATAATAGGTGGTAAGAGAAGGATCCGTGCTCTCAAACGTCACCTCAATCGGTACAGTACATGCATCACATCCATACGGGCTGTGATGTCATGCTGTGGGATTTTTCTCTTTTCCTACCAAGTTGCTGGCGTTTAAAAAAAAAATGTATAAATGTTCTATTTTTGTCCAATGGCAAAGCGGCTCGTTAGAATCAAACGACCAAGGAAAGCGCCCCACGCCGCGGAACGATAAGACAATGCCGACGTGCGACGGTCCTGTGATGTGCTCCGGTCTCGGGGGCCGTCACTTCCCCTCCGCCGCGACGCCGCCTCTCCCGCCGCACATCTCGTCCTGGGGGTGCGCGGCTTCCAAAGCGCTGGGACGTCGCATCGCATTAGCCATGGCCCACGGGAAGAGAAAACAGGACCCCCCCCCCCCCCACGTTACAAGCGTCCGATGCGGCCGAATTATACTGAGACATTATTCGGAGACATTCCACCGCATAAACAAAAATATCATCACAGCTACTGAGGCAGCGGGAGGTTGTGGTGTGATATCTGCCGTAGGGCTGGGAGACAGTAACAAAATAAAATATCACATTATTTCTGGACCGATGCCTCAATATCAATCATTTTAGGGTATTTCAGGGATGAATATTGGTGCCGTCATAACATTTTCATACGCAAGAAATGCTTGGACCAATCATTACTGATGTGGATATGAGCACCACTGACCAGGAGCCTGAGCCGTGTCTGAAGGTCAGAAAGCCGCATCGCTTCACTGTTCAGCGCGCCTTCAACAGCAACTTGCAGGTTCCTGTGGGGAATTCTATTTATTTCTATTTCTATTTGAATTACTCATTATTGTCCTGCAATTAACCACGCCCACCTAAAAATCGGACATTGCCCGTGGACTTGAGCAGGCTCACGCTGGGCGAGCGCTCAGTGTGTTTTTATTTGAGATTGAGATTTATTTCCCACTTGGCTCTTCGTATGAAATCAAAAACGTGAACATAACGACCTCCCATCGCCAGGGACCGTAGTAGCAGAAGTAGTATTTCTACTATTACAACAACAACTACGTCTACTCCACCTCCACCTCTGAGCCCTGTGCAGGTTCTGGCAGCGCTCACCTCCACTTGAATCTCTTGAGACGGTGACTCACCTGGGACTGATTGGACGTTGTGTGTTTCTGTGTGTTTCTGTTTGTGGTTTTATGTGTTTCTTTGTGTTTCTGTCATGATCCTCTCCTGCCTTGATTCCCTGTCTATCTGTGTCTGGTGTCATGTCACGTCCCTCTCACTGCACACCTGTCCTCAGTTAGTAATCCCACCACCTGTCTCCACCTTCCTCGTCATTCCTTAGATATTTAACCGGGTCCTATTCCCTCTGTCGGTGTGGGTTCGTTGCATGTCTCTTGCATGTCTTCAGAGTTTTTGTTCCTGCCTGTTTCCCTGGGTGTGTGCCCTGAACTCTTGATCCCCCTCTGCCTCCTCTCCTCCTGGATCCTGAGTCCCTGCCGGTCCTGATCTCCCCCCCCTGTTGCCTGTTCTGGATTCCTGCCTGTCTACCCATTAAACCCCTGTATAAACTCCTTCATAGCTGTGTGTCCTGCATTTGGGTTCATCTTGACCTCATTCCTAACAGTTTCTGTGTTTTTCAAATTCAAGAGATTACTTGTCACATACATAAACATACGGTCATACATACTGTATATGCAATGAAATGTCATGACACCTGGTGATAACCCACAGTAAGCTCTAAAAATACTGCGGTTCTGTGTGTTTGTGTTTCCTCTTTCAAGCCTCTTGACGCCTCCAAGGAAACAAACTTCAAGTGAAGCTCAGAACAGAGGAGCCGTTTGTGTTTTCAGTGGAAGCATTGGGTTATATTCACGTTTAAAGAAATACAACAGGGAAACACAGGGGTCATGCAGTATATTATCGTCTAGTGATAATGTACACCTATAAAGAGTTATTAATTCAAAATGACCGACGTTGAATAGATATACCTATTTTCAAAGTTGTATGTAATATTATATATATAATATGACTTACAGTATATATTTTATTGTGGTGTGGTTTGAGCAGCCACACCTGACCTAAGTAATTGGGGCCCAGGATTAGCATGACTGTACACCTATTGCTCGTTGGTTTGTCTAACGAGCAACAGGTAAAACTTCCATCCCCACATTCACTCAGGAGAGGAGCCCTTTTCACGACACATGTCCATCTGCTCCTGGGCTTATTCCAACTGGCCCACTCTCTAACTGGTGTGTATACAACCCTGTCGTCTGTGTCTCAGTACCGGAGGGCCCTGTATACGCCACTTGGGTGGCGTGTGGTAGGAGAAACTGCCACACTGGTATCTGAACAGGGACTCTCCGGCACAGGGAAGGGATACAGAAGGGCTAGCTACTCCACCCAGCAGCCACTGCCGGGACCATCCAGCAGCCGAGCAGCCGGGCCACCTCTCCAAGCAGCCCCCACAAGACCGAAGTCCGGCCATTCCTTCACCCGCCAGCACAGCAGCCCGAGGCCCAACGCTCCGGAAGGGAGGAGGGGCAGTCTGTCGTCGCCCTGGGAGAAGGAAGTCAATGGACCTTGCTGTTCCGAGGAACTAGGTCCCTTTCCAAGGGACCAGTAAATTTTTTATTTTTAGTTTAAGGTATAGAAACCCTGTTTCGGAGTCCGGTGTGTTGGGCTTTTTTTTTTTTCTGTTTTTTGTTCTCTACTTGTTGGTGGGGGGGGGGTAGGCTTTGGCCAGGCATTCTCCCTGCCCTCAGTTTGGTGTCGGGGGTATGTGTGTGGGGATGGTGTGGTTTGAGCAGCCACACCTGACCTGTGCCTAGGTAATTGGGGCCCAGGATCAGAGTGGGTGCATACCTGTGGCTCGTTGGTTGGTCTAACGAGCCACAGGTAAAAGCTCCATCCCCACACTCACTCAGGAGAGGAGCCCTTGTCATGACACATCTCCATCTGCTCCTGGGCTTATTCCTCCTAGCCCACTCTCTACTATAAACTGGTGTGTCTACAACCCCATTGTCTGTGTCTCTGTATACGCCACTTGGGGGCATTGGATAGGAAAAACCGCCACAACTATCTAAACACAGATTGCTGATTGAACCACAGAGTCGGGGAATTTCTTCCAGAGAGGTGGACGCTGTACAGGACGAAATCATTGAGATCAATTTCAAGAGATTATTTGTCACATACGGTCATACATATATGCAGTGAAATGTCATGACACCCGGTGATTACGCACAATAAGCTCTATAAGCTCCAAAAATACTAAAAGATACCAAAATGTGTGTAATCGACACAAGGAGCTTGCGCAGGCAGCCGCACGGGGCAGTGCCACAATCGCGATTCTGGGTTCAATAATTATATAATAGAATTAATTGACTGTGTTGCATTAAATATACATTTAAATCCTACTGAATGAAACTTACCTGAACTTACGTACCTCCAGCACTTACCTCACAGAGTAGAAGTTCTCTATCTATCTATCTATCTATCTATCTATGTCTATCGATCGATCTATGTACCTGTCTATCTATCTGTTTATCTGTCTATCTATCAATATCAATATTTTCATTGTTAGATCTGATTTGGTGTCTCTACTGCAGTCATGGAGATAACAGTGAAACTAGGACCCAAACTTTCATTGCTGGACATTATAATGGATTGGAAATGAAATTATGATGAAGTTTAACTATTGATCATTTTGCCACATTGAGAACCACAGATCTGGGGTACCATTATTCTACTGAATGGAATCCAACTACTGTTCAGTAGTGTTAGGTGAATCTTATGAAATCTGGTGAGATGGAAGAGTCAGTGTGCATCAACCGATCGATATCATGTTATTTCACATCAAAAATCCATTTTTATCTGTTTATTCTACTTAAAGTATCTCATTAAAGCAGCACTGTCACTTTTCTTACCTTAAAATAACAGCTTTAAAATCATTTTGATTGCACACTGATTTGTAATATGGCGAATGTCACCTCTTTCATTCCCCCCGCCTCACGCTTGTGAGCCGATCTGCCAGGCCGAGGAAATCTGGTTCATACACCGGTAGCAGGGTGCCCCGTCCCTCACCATGCAGAGGCTCCAGTAAAGGTGCAATTGCACTCAGAAACTGGAGGGACGCCAATTCACGAATCCCAAAAGTGAAATAGTGCTGCTTTAAGTACTTAACAGAAGAAAAAGTACAATTTGCACTTATTTGTTTGATCAGTATCAGGGTTTTCATTCTAAAGAATACGCAAGGTGTGAAATCCTTTCCCAAATTGACATTCAAGCCTCATCGAGTGGAAACTTATCCCCAGACTGGTGTTTCCCCATTCAGCTGATGGTCGTTGAAAGGATCTAAAAGGAGCCGCGTTCAACTGTGTGACAGGGCCTGAGCCACGCGATGGACCCCGCCCTCCCACATCACCTCCATCAGCTCTTAACTCAGTCGGCTGTGTCCCGTTATGTCTCTTAACCCAAAAAGTGGGCGCAGAGGCACAGTGCTTGCACTAGTGCCTCACAGCAAGAAGGTCCTGGGTTGGGTTCCCACCTGGGGCACTGTGGGCATCCGGTGGGTTCTCTCTCAATTCAAGTTTCAAGAGCTTTATTTGTCACATTTAGGGGCCTTTCTGTTTGGACTTTGCATTTTCTCGCCATGTGCACATGGGGTTTTCTCCATATGACATCATATGGAGGCCCACTTGAAACATGCACAACATTGTCGTCTGATCAGTGATGGACACTGAAATCGGTGAACTGCCACCGCTCCTGGCCTGCCCCCTGGAGGAAGGACAAGTCTCAATGGGAAAGAGCTGTGTGTGTGTGTGTGTGTGTTGGTTGCGGTCACCACATGGTTGTATGGGTTGTGGTGTGTGATGAATCTTCATCATTACCTCTGTGTCCTTCAGAGAGTGGGGATCAGCTGTTTCGGTACTCTCTTATATTTCCCATTGAGGGTGTGGTGTTATTTTACATTTTCTTTGTAGTCAGAAGTCGTACTTTACACTCTCACCCTCTGACTTTCGTGGTGAGGTGGCGAACAAACCGCTGGAATGAGGCTTGAATCGCATTTTCAAGGTTGTTTATCTTCGAGTGCCACTTCGTGATACACAGCAAATACTGTATCTTGACACTTTTTTCAGTTTATTCTCTTTATTTATTGTGCTGTTAAGTGAGAAAAAGAGAGGAAAATGGAAGGATGGGTGACTGAAATTTGAATTGTGGCGTCAACATCTACAGTTGATGGATGCACTGCTAATAACAATGCTGGCTGGCCGTCCTGGAAGCGGGATCCCTCCCTTCTCAAGGTTTCTTCCATTTTCTTCCCCAAATAGTTTTTTTCTGGGAGTGTTTCCTTGCTGGGGTGGAGGTTAGGACCGGGCTCTGCCGTTGATTTCTATGTGAAATGTGAAGCTTGTGAAGCCCTTTGCGACGGGACTGTGACTGAGGGCTCCATTAATACAGGTGACGTGACTCGGAGAAATAAATCGATGTGTTTTTTTTGTTCCGTTACAGAATGACCAGTGAGCCTCCCTGGGAAGCGTTGCGGAGAGCCCAAGTGCAGGGAAGGGGTGGAGATGGAGACGGAGATGGAGAGATACCTAGGGGACAGCAGCACAGGACCCAACATCACCAACTTCACGGGCCCGCCGCCGCCCACCGGCCTCCAGGCGGTTACATTCACCGACAAGATGGCGATCGCGGCGTTTGTACTCGGGGTGCTCGCCCTCCTGACCGCTGCTGTCAACGGGGCCGTCATCGCCGCCATCTGCACCACCAAGAAGCTCCACTTGCCTGCCAACTACCTGATCTGTTCGCTGGCCGTCACGGACTTCCTGGTCGCCGTCCTGGTGATGCCGCTCAGCATCCTGTACGTCGCCACGAAGAAGTGGTCGCTGGGCGACGTGGCGTGCGAGGCGTGGCTCAGCCTGGACATGACCTGCTGCACCTGCTCCATCCTGCACCTGAGCGTCATCGCACTGGACCGCTACTGGGCCATCACCAGGGCCATCGAGTACGCCCGCAAGCGCTCGGGCCGCCGCTCGGCCGCCATGGTGGGGACCGTGTGGTGCATCTCCATGCTCATATCCGTGCCCCCCCTCTTCTGGAGGCACCGGCCCAGCAGTGCCGAGCAGTGCTTCATCGAACACGACCACGTGGGCTACACCGTATACTCCACGTTCGGGGCCTTCTACATCCCCATGATCCTCATCCTCATCCTCTACTACAGGATCTACAATGCCGCCAAGACGCTCTACCACAAACGCAGCTCCTCTCGGCACCTGAGCAGCCGAAGCGCTGGGAGTCAGAACTCTGTGGAGCGCTGCCGCGTGGCCAGGGCCTTCTGCGTGTCCGACCTGTCCATCTCCGATCCCGCGCTGGCCACGGACACCCTGAACGCCAGCGTGCGCATCCAGGCGATGGAGGGCGAGATGGACGGACCGGATGAGAGGAACGCCATCTGCACCTTGCGTGAGAGGAAGGCGGCGCGAATCCTCGGCCTCATTCTGGGGGCGTTCATCATGTGCTGGCTGCCGTTCTTTGTGAAGGAGCTCCTGGTGGGCCTGAGGGTGCTGCAGCCCTCACCCCTCGTCTCTGACTTCCTGACTTGGCTCGGCTACGTCAATTCTCTCATCAACCCGCTGCTGTACACCAGCTTCAACAATGATTTCAAGCTGGCTTTCAAAAGGCTGTTCAAGCGAAAGGAGCATGCGTAGGCCTGCAGCTGTAACATCACACAGCAAAAGGCAATGTATACAATGCCATGAACATTAATGGTGTCCAGCGGCAATATACAGTACAGTGGTGTAATTTTAGACTTTTTAAAATAAAATGAAAAGAGAAGCCGTGTCTGTTGATTTATTTAGTGAAGACTTAATATATATATAATGGTCTCCAGAGAGGCAAGTTTTATCATAACACAATTTACTGACTGGCAGCGATTGAGTTGATGACAAACTGGCAGTAGATGCACCAATCAGCCACAACATTAAAACCAGTGACAGCTGAAGTGAATAACATGGATCATCTGGTTCCAATGGCACCTTATTATTATATACATAGTGTTATATATTATTATTATTAGATATATAGAGTGTTATAATATATTATTATTATATATAGAGAGTGTTTATATATATATATATATATATATATATAGAGTTATATATTATTATATGAGGCAGCAGGTGGAGAGTGAGTTGTTGAAGTTGATGTGTTGAAGCAGCGTAAGGATCTGAGCCACTTTGACAAGGAGCACATTGTGATGCTGGACGACTGGGTCAGAGCATCTCCACAAGCACAGGTCTTGTGGCTGTTCCCGCTCTGCAGTGGTTACTACCAAAAGTGTCCAAGGAAGGACGACCGCTGAACCGGCGACAGGGTCATGGGGCCCAAGGCTCATTGATGCACGTGGGGAGTGAAGTCTAGCCCATCTGGTTGGATCCCACAGTAGAACTACTGTAGCACAAAGTGGTGAAACAGTGAATGTTGCTATGATAGAAAGGTGTAGAACACACAGTGCATGGCAGCTTGCTGCGTATGGGAGCTCACAGTGTCCATGCTGACCCCTGTCCACCCCTGAAAGCACCTACAATGGACACGTGAGCATCACAACTGGACCATGGAGCAATGGATGAAGGTGGAGGTCTGATGAATCACCTTTTCTTCTACATCATGTGGATGGGTGGGGTTAGGGTCCGATCCCATGGAGCATCTATGGGATGTGCTGGAACAACAAGCCCGATCCATTGGGCCCCCACCTCCACCTTCCAGGACTTAAAGGATCTGCTGCTAACGTCTTGGTGCCAGATACCACAGGACACCTTCAGAGTCTGGTGGAGTCACTGCCTCCACCTCACAGCTGTTTTGGTGGCACCAGGGGGAGCTACACAATATTAGTGTTATTAGTGGTAGTTTTAATGTTGGTGGTTTTATGTCGGTGTATATGTTGATATTTGAAATCATCTTTACGTTTTGTAAAATAATTTAGGATTCAAAAAAATGTGTCCAACCTAAAACTGTAGTTCAATCGTGGTTAAAAACAAATAAGAAATATATCTCAAATTATAATTATTACGATTAATAAAAATCCCCTTTAATCCATTTAATCCGACTGATGAGAAATACCGATAATATAATTCCCTGTGATTGATTGGTTTGATTTTTGTTTTCACGTTTCAAGAAATTCATCAAAATGAAAGAAAAAATTTGGAAGATTCCGAGCAACCAACAAACAAACAAACAAACAAACAAACGAATCCTGAATCTTGAATCTTGAATCTTGAACCTGTGGCTCAGTCGCTCAGCCAGCGCTTGCTCTGCGGCTGCGCTGCGCGCCGCGCGCCGGCAGGGGGCGCCGCCGGGCGCGCCGTCCGCACGACGCGCGCACACGCGCCCCCGTCCGTGCGCGGCGCCGGTGGTACGCGCCGGGCTGCGCTGTGAAGATGGCGGACGACGAGGCAGCGCTGGAGCCCAGCTGCGGGCGCGGACACCCCGCGGCGACCGTCGGGACGCTCAAACGGCACCTGGAGGAGCTGCGGGCCGCGCTGGCGGAGCACGGCGGCGGCTCTCCGGTGCAGGCCTCGTCCCGGTACTGCCAGGACTTCTGCAGGGTGAGTTCCCCGACGGCGCTGGGCTACAAACAGCTAGCGCCGGCTAACGCGAACCGGAGGGTGCGCGGGGTTTAACTGCCGGAGCGCCCCCGTGTCCCGCGGGGCGGGGTTGCCGCGTGAGCCTCATTGCGGGCGACGAAGCCCTCCGCCCCGCCGCTCCGAGCGCCCGTGCCAAACCGAGCGCACCCCCTCTCCGCTATCAGGACGACGCGGTAGCGATGCCAGAAATGGTGCTAGCGGTGACGTTAGCCTCCAGCCTCCAGCCTCCAGCGTCCGCAGCGGGTTAGCGCGACGGCGCCGAGCCGAGAAAACAACACCACCACCACCCGCCGAGGGCCGTGGGAGACGGGGCTCTATTAAGTTGCGACGAAGCCCCGTTGCGTCGGTCGGCGCGGGCCACGGAACCCCCGCGGGAGGACCCGTGTCTTATCTGCAGGCTGTCGTCGAGCCAGGTCGCATTTCTACGCCGAGCCCGTCGGTTGTTAAGGCAGAGTAACCTCCCGGGGGCGGCGGGGGGCGGTCGGTCGGGGTTACCGCCCGCACGTCACCCGCGTTACACCCCGAGTCACCCGGACGCTCGACTACGCCGAGGCGGAGTGTGGGTTCGGAGGGCAATTATTTTACAAGCAGTATCCTTCCGCTCGGCGGGGGGAGAGAGAAATAGTTCCACAACAGCGGAGCTAAAGTGTGTGAAACCAGGCGGGGAAGGGTCGTTATCACGCACCGCGGGGTCGTCATCGGGGACTGGCTCGGGCTGATTGACGCCTTCCCGGAGTCCGGTCGTCGACGGGGCCGTGGGACGCGTTAGATCGGCGCTTTGTCTCCGGACGGGCTTTTAAGAGGGGCCTCGGCCTTGCCCCCGCTCCGGCTCACACTCGTCCGGGTGAAGTGTTCCCGTCGTTTGCGGACATTCCGAGACGCTGAAATCTCCCTAAATCCTCCTTCACACCCGGGACCCTCGGCGGTCCTAACCCGATTATAATTTTTTTTAAAGTGATTTGGCGTCCGCACTACAGTCGTCATTGTACGTTCTCTAACGGTGCCGCCCTGATTTAAAGTGAATAAGGTGAAGGTTAACTATAAATAATTTTACTGGGGACTCCCTGGAACCTTTCGAAGGACCGACCCCTGGGACTCCCCGGACCCCGGCTTAAGCTGCTGATACTTGAACACATTGTCATAATCAGCAACGAGATTCACTCACATTTCTGAGTTATCTGGATACAAACCTTGTACAATGCAGGGACAACTCCCAACGCTCTTATCAACATTGCCCAAAATTTCCTTATGGGAGTTGTTCAGTAGATGGGAGACATTGGAGAGAAGTATTTGTTCTCGGGCCAGACATGGCGTAACTCTTTATCTCTGGCTTTGGACCTTGTTTCATGTTTTCCTCGCTGCCGTTATTGTTCCAAAACAACGTGTAGATTTATGAAGTTATTTCGCTTCTGACACTTGTGTGGAGCGAGCGCAGGAAACTTGCCTGACGAGTTCACAAGCAATGAGGTTCCTTCAATTCCTTCTTGGAATCCTCCTCCGCTCTGTGTGTGTGTGTGTGTGTGTGTGTGTGTGTGTGTGTGTGTGTGTGTGTGTGTGTGTGTGTGTGTGTGTGTGTGTGTGTGTGTGTGTGTGTGTGTGTGTGTGTGTGTGTGTGTGTGTGTGTGTCAATTTAATTACATGCCAAGAAAAACTGGGCGGCATTAGTTGAACCATTTTCTACTTTGGATATCTAATAGTACATACTACATAAGCACGCTGCTCGAGTATTGTAAGCAGAGTTTCCGTTATCCGGTAATTGCCGGTTTTTGACCGGGGAAATCTGTTGAAGTCCGACAGATTTAAATCCCTCCGGTCATAATCTCCAGCGAAAATAATTCCCTCGAAGCACAATTTGAATTAGTGCTGGGCGATAAAACCATAACAATAATTATTGCTATGTTTTTTTTTCCCTCGATGTCAGCATACAACAGACGTGATCATTTCGATAAAATTAATTCCGCAGATCTGTTCATTTTCACGTTCGGCGAGTTGCAACGGAAAGCCAATCAGTTTGGGCGATCTAAAGCTGACCTTTCACTCCCAACGAATCACGTTTGTTGATTTAGAAATAAGCCCCGCCCACAGGTTGCGCTCGTAAACACAGTACACGTGGAGCGGAGACAGCTGCAGCATCAACAACTCGGACAACAAGGACACCTACATCCACAGTTGGACGTTTTTATTTGAGATATTTAAGTTTGGACCCAAAGCAGGAAATATCCATTGTGTTTTAAAATATTTTGAGGAGACGTCCCGACAAAGACGCCACAAACTTTATTTATTTAGACCTTACTGGCCATGTTTATTTTGTTTTTGATTTAAATCAAAATTTTATCTTAGTGAAATTAAAGCAGCTGCACTTGTTACTTATTGCTCACGAATAGAAATTATTTGATTTCAAGTCGTAATATTTATTTATTTTTAAAATGGCGTTAACTGACGGGACTTGTTTTATGTTGAATATTCAATAAAAAATATTATAAATTGACATGCCATTATGATTTCATTCTTTATATAGCCTTCATATCAATTGCTCTATGAGCTCAATAAACACAGATAAGATTTGACCGTAATCTCTCCCATTTGTCCGGGACGTTAAAATCCTTCAGGACACGTTGGCCGGCACCACTTTTATTTTTTAATGAAAGCTCTTGATTGTTAGTATAAAGATTGATGTCTTCTGGGACATTCTACATTACCAAGTTCATGTTCAAGAGGTTATTTGTCACATACAGTCCTACATATATGCAGTGAAATGTCATGACACCCGGTTGATTACGCACCATAAGCTCTATAAGCTCTAAAAATACTCAATTGTGTGTAATCGACAGGAGGTGCTTGCGCAGGCGGCCGCAAGGGGCGGCGCCACAACCGTGATTCTAGGTTCTAGAATTATATAATAGAATTAATTGTCTGTGTTGTATTAAATAAACACAAATCCTCCTAAATGAAACTTACCTTAACTTACCTCCAGTACTTAGCTCACAGAGTAGAAGTCCTGGCTTGTCACAAAGCGTGATCAGCCGGTCGACTATGATTAAACCGTAGGATTCATTCAGACCATATAGCCGCTTTGCTTCCCTTCCTCCCCTGATTGCTTATTTGGGGGATTTTTGGTGACATTGGCAGCCACTGTGGACAAAAACAGTTTCCAGCTCAGTGGTCTCTTATCACAAGGAGCGACTTTGTCTCCGCTGTCACATGCATTTGTATTGAAGGGACCTGACTATAGCTCTCAAAAACAATGGTTTGAAAAAGAGTAGGCAAGACTTTACACCACAGATAGTCATAAAACCACAAGCTGTATTTATATTGAACATCAAACAGTCTTCGGCGATTGGCTGAGTCAATTGACGATTGTTTTTTTGTGGGCGATTTGTCCTTTTTATTTCGATAATTTACTGGTCTGTCTCCTTGAGAATTCAACATGGCAAATAATTAACCTGCCTTTAAAACCTAGTGTGTCGCCGCCGAAAATTATAGATGTCACTTCTGTCATTTACATCCTGGTGAAATCTTATGCGCTGTTACTTTTATTGGGTGGTCCTCGCTTTTGGCAAACAACGTGGCATAGTCACAGTGATTTATGTACCATTCAGCCAAACAGAAGCTTGATTACTATCCACCATAGTCCACCAATCAGAGGAGAGATCTTGGACAGATCCGGTCAGCTTCAAGCCATGTGCAGCCTTCGGATTGTGTTGACGCTTTAGACCAGCGTACGTTTTTCCAGTATTCTTCTGCATTGTGGTTGCAAAGAATCGTCTCAGGCCGCGTGGAGATTGGAGAGTTTCTACATCAGTGTTGGAAATCATTTTTGCAGACCGAGGCGACGAGGAGCAGGAGACTTATCCCAGTCCGATCACTGAGACAGCTTCGCGAAAACACGCGTCTATATCGGCAATCGCCGGTTGTTGGGCTGATGGTGGCCGGTGTGAAAACTGACATATCGCTCAACCCTACCGATGCAGTGCTACGATGTCTGAAATTAAACCCGTTGGAACTTACATCACGCTTTCATTGAAGGTCACAGCCACAACTGAAAAAGTGATGTTTCGGCCGTCGTTTCCTCTTTGCAGACGTTGTTGGAGTATGCCGGCTGCTGGAAGGTGGAGGAGGACCCGCTGCCCCTGGTGGAGGTCTACACCGTGGCCCTGCTGAGCTACGGCCAGGCCTCGGAGTTCCTCTCCCAGCAGTGTGACAACGTTCCCCTGGTGCTGGAAAGGCTCTCGCTGTGAGTACCAGCGGCAGTCATAGTGGTTAATTACGTGAGATGCACTGATGTTAGTGTTGGATATCGGCCTCATTATCATAATGCTGCATTTACAAGGCTTTGGCGTCATCTTTCCCATTGCTTAATATTCATATGTACCCTCTATCTACTTGAGCATCAAACCTGTTTTCTTTATTCACTGTACAGGAGTTTCATTGAGCTGCTTCTGTCTCTGAAGCAAGAGATCCCAGATGGCCTGTGGGCGGAATTAAAGTCTTCTGTCCGGGTAAGATACTATGTATTTTTATATATTTTTTTAAATTTTAAAGAGATAATCCTTAACTTTTTTTGTTAAATGTAATCCAATATAAATATTGTTTTCTTAAAGAACCATCCAGTATATCTGCATTATGAATGTGTGCCCCTAAATGCTGTTTCCATTGGTAGCAGGGTCCACCTTTCCCAGCGAGAATGAAAAGTTTGAATTTAAATAGATAAAATATCCCCACCACCTCAAGTGAACAAGAAAGTAAATCGGTCGATCAGCAGCAGAAGGCAAACTTTGGTGAAAATATAGTGACAGTCTTAGACCAAAGACGCGGGTTGAACCGGACATTGGAATTGAAAAAAAAAAAAAAATGCTGAATAAATGATATTCTGGGATGAGATCCACCTAACACAGACATTTTGGTGGATGTGGCTTTGAATGAGGAAATAAGCTGCCAGAAATGCAGTCATTGAAATCCATTGAAGCAGCCAATGGTTCTATAGGAACTTTGGTATTTGGGACAGTTTTTCCACCGTAAAATCTGGTATGGAATGGTTTTAAACATTGTTCATAATTATGACCTGCACTCCAAATGCACTGAGAACGTTGCGGAGAGCGTATTTTCTTGTCTCACACAAAAAGTCCCAGGGTTCCATTCAAAACTGCAACCAGGTTTCCCCTCGTCCTCTCTCTAATGGTGCGGTCTCACTGCTGGTGACGCGGCTGCAGTGTGAAGTCAGGTCGCCCTCGTCTTGTCGCCAGATCTCTGTGCCCCGGGCTTTTGTGGCCGTGTCAGCTCAAAATCAATTGGCTGTTGTGGTCAAGACAAACATTTCAAACCTCTCCCTCTTTTTATTAAAATGGTGTAGATGTCTAGATAGTAAAATGATAGCCCCTTGAAAAATGTATGTAACTAGTCTTTCCATCCATCCCTTAAAATAGAGAATTGTCCTTATTGGAGAAACATGAAATGACGTGTTCCTTAATGTATTGTTTAAGGGATGATTTTCATTTTAAAATTAATCATGAGCAATGATACAGTGGTCCAGGCTTCCCTCACTTAACGACTGATCAGCCAAACACTAAACCCACCTGCCTAATGTGTAGCTCCCCCTGGTGTCACCAAAACAGCTGTGACCCGGGGAGGCATGGACTCCACCAGACTCTGAAGGTGTCCTGTGGTATCTGGCACCAAGACGTTGGCAGCAGATCCTTTAAGGCCTGCAAGTTGGGGTCGGGGCCCTCATGGATCAGGCTTGTTGTTCCAGCACGTCCCACAGATGCTTCATCGGATTGAGATCTGGGGGATTTGGAGGCCAAGTCAACACCTTGAAGTCTTTGTCATGTTCCTCAAACCATTCCTGAACATTTCTTTTCAGTGTGGGAGGGCACATTATCCTGCTGAAAGAGTCCACCGCCTTCAGGGAGTACTGTTGCCATGAAGGCGTGTACTTGGTCTGCAACAATGTTTAGGGAGGTGGTATGTGTCAAAGTAACATCCACATGAATGCCAGGACCCAAGGTTTCCCAGCACAACATTTTCCAAAGCGTCACATTGCTACTGCAGGCTTGTCTTCTTCCCATAATGCATCCTGGTGCCATCTCTTCCCCAGGTAAACAATGCACGCACCTGACCATCCACATGATGTAAAAGAAAACATGATTCATACCTTGAGAACATACCTTCTTCCACTGCGCCATGGTGCAGTTGTGATGCTCACGTGTCTATTGTAGGTGCTTTGGGTGGTGGACAGGGGTCAGCATGGACACTGACCGCTCCCATACGCAGCAAGCTGCCATGCACTGTGTGTTCTGACACCTTTCTATCACCGGTTTCACCGGTCGTCCTTCCTTGGAGAACTTTTGGTAGGTAGTAACTACTGCATAGCGGGAACAGCCCACAAGACCTGTGGTTGTGGAGATGCTCTGACCCGGTGTTCTAGCATCACAATGTGCTCCTTGTCAAAGTGGCTCAGATCCTTACACTTGCCTTTTTTTCCTGCTTCCAACACATCACACAAGTACTGATTATTCACTTGCTGCCTAATGCATCCCACCCCTTTACAGGTGTCCTTGTGACGAGATGATCAATGTTGTTCACTTCACCTGCCAGTGGTTTAAATGTTGTGGCTGATCGGTGTGTATCACCATGTCACAATAACCAAAATTCCAGACGGTATCTAGGCTCATATCACAATGTTGATAATATAGTTGTTTATTGCCCAGCCCTAGTCATGAGAAGGTTTTACATAATTTTAACTTTGTGTTGGTTTCTGGTTTAGAATCGGATTGTTTCTTAAAGGGAACCTATTACGTTCCTCTTCAACAAGTTCATATAGGTCCCAAAAACATGTTTTTGAAGTTTTCTGCTGAAAATACCACTCAGATTGTGCCTTCTAGCCATTCTAACATGCCTCTTTAACCCTCCTGTTGTAATTAGTCTGTAAACTGACTGATTTCACCTTATCAGTCTCCCAAAAACAGTTTCTTAACAAATTTGAGGTGAGAAATAAGTTTATCCCGTTGCTGAATCTTCACTCATATTAGATTGACTAGGCCTCATTTAAAAGTTTGTTGCCATGCTCCAAGCTTGTGTGGGGACACCGCACACAGGGATTTGTTTCACGTGAACGCACAACAAATCGCCCACAGCAACCTGCAGTCTATCTACCGCATACTTTAAAAAAATATATTTTTTATTTTTCGAAAGAAACAACGGAATTATTTTTTATATACTTACATTTCCATTGTCTGCCGGTTCTTCATGGACAGTTGCTATTTATTTGACTTTCTTGTAAAAGATTTGTGCTGGTCTTTCCAGCGGTGCTTGTTATTCTCCAGCCTTGGGTGGAGTCACTGCCATTAATGGAGGGTGGTTCTAACTCTACTGAAACCCCACTTGACGTAGAAGGGGGCTCATCTGAACAGCTTATTTCACCTCATGTTGTCTGGAACAGCTCACAAAAATCTGACTGGGTTGTGTTAATTCACAGTTTGTGTTAGCAGGCCCATCAGAGACCCAAACGTATGGACACAATGATTGAAAAAGTTGAGTTTTTCATAATAGGTTCCCTTTAAGAGTCTGAGTACTCTGCAGTGCAGTGTCCGATCTGAATCTCTTCTCAGTATAATTAAAGTCGCGCTTCATCTTTTGTCTTTGTCTGTCTCACCGTGTGCGTTGCGTGCAGAGCACCCACTGCAGGCTGCAGGAGATCAGCATCACGCAGCTCGACCTGCTGGCCTCCCTCACGCAGCAGAGCGGCGTGTGGACCAACTCGGTCCTGAGGGCTCTGCTGTCCGACCAGGAGCTGCCCACAGAACAAGGTAAGCTTCAGCTCCTGTGCCCTGCACTGCTGCCTTACGATCAGGGGCAGAGTATAAATGCTGGGGGCAGTGTTCACTCAGTCCCTCACTCCAAGAAAAGGTGATTCTTGCGATAGAAATAATTAATCCCAAATCAACTGATACTTGTGTGAGCATGCAATGTGTCTTCGACAGATCTTTGAGACTGTTTGAGAAGTAAGAGCCTACGTTACCGCCAGAGGCAGCAAATAATCATACAGTACTGATTCTATTTTGTGCTTATGTTAAATGAAAATTTTCATTTTAAAGACTTGTTACTGGAACTCAGGCAGATGCAGTGTTTATAGTTTTTTTTTGTTTTGTTTTTTTTGTTTGTTTTTGCCATGTTATTCCATGGTTATTCATGTTCAAAAAATAAAAATAGTTGAGAAAATGCGCTCTTTCCTCATTGATAGTTTGAGCACTTTTTAGCCAATTACGGCAATTTTACTCCAACAAACTTCATTTAAACTTCGCAAATTGCCTTGCAAGTTGACTGGTTCAGGCAAACTGTGCACAAAGTGGACAGTTTGTGGACATTGGGCAAAATAACTTACAAAATAAAAGTCTCACAGTAGTCTCTTCCCTTCCCTCTCAGTGGAGGAGTTTCTGGCTCTGGAGGGGCCTGTATTGCTGGAGATGAGAGTCAAGCAGCTGATTAAAGATGGCCGCCCGGGAAAGGCTGCGCTGCTGGCGAAGATCTGCTCCGAGCACCCGGCCTTCGAAGGGAAGGGACACTTCAAGCAGATGCGCCTGGTCTGCCTCTGCACCTCCTTGGAGCAGGACCAGCTGATGGAGGAGGCAAGTTGGGCCGGGATTTGATTAGGTTTTTTGTTTCAAGTTTTGGATGAATTTAAAGCATAGGTTCGCTAGTTTTCTTTTTTTATATCGTCTCGGATTTCCGTTATCATAATATTGTATGTATGTATGTATGTATCCAAATATCATGAAATTATCAATTTCTAGTTATTTACCAGCAAATATGTGACCACCGCAGCGAAACCCCCTATGTCTCACATTTATAAAATCTCCACGAACCACCAGTAAGTTGAAAAAACCTTTCTCTAAGGAAAATTAGATTTTTCCAGATTCTTGATCATTTGTTTTTTTGTTTTGTTTTTTAAAATCTCAACATATTTTTAAAATCGAGTTTCATTTATAGATAGTAGATAAATGTTAAACCGTAAAGTTAAATATTCCCGTTAGGTTACATGGGGAAACACAGTTCACTTACCGAGACACTGAACAGCGCCAACGCCGATCGATCGTCCTGGTGAAGATTATTCCTCCACCGTTTTGATAGAGTTCAACCTTTAAATCTTGCGCGTTTTATACACACCTGGATACATTATTGTATGGGTTGCGTAACCCGCGAAGAAGAAAAGCTGATGTCACTTTCGTACACAAGACGAGCCTACAGTTTCACTTGTCTGTGAAAACCTTCATCTCTGTGTTATGGATTACGAGAAGCAGGTGGCGAAAGCTCTAAATTATATCATGGACCTTAAGCTGAAGAGTGCGACAGATCCAAGTCAGTGTAGGCAGCGCGTACAGCACTTAATTTTCCGCGAAGATACTCAGTTCTCCAACAGCGATGCTGAATCTGATACCGGTGTTATCCTGGACTTGGAGAACATTTCAAAGAGCAGATTTCAACCTGAATGTGACGATGAAATGGAATATTTTCAAGAACCACCAGAGGAGACGACGATACGCCTGTTGTTGTTACAACAGAAGAAGTCTCTACAAGAAGCGATTTCTACAGCAGGAGGAAATACGCTCAGAGGGAGGTCTACAACTCCATGATCAAGAACACCCGTGAGCGCCTCAACCTCTCTTTGGGTGGTCATGTTCAACCTGCGAGCAACCACATCAAGATGCATTACAGTTTTGACTTCGCTCCACAGGTTAGTACATGGTCTAAAGAAGTGATGTAAATTTTGGCTCCATGTTGGAGAGAGTTACATGAAAGGGGTTGACAAAGGATACAGCAGAAATTAAATATGGGTGGGTCTACAATTAACATTCCTAGGTGATTTTGGCTATTTGGCATACACATATTTATATATTAAATGGCATGCTGAGGTTGATATACAGAAACTAATATTATTGACAGACTGTACATTTTGTTGTATTGTCAGCACTTTAAAACTCCTAAATAATTAAACTTTTATAAAACATGTATATTCTTATTGTTAAATAAAAAGCTTCTTGAAAAACCAAGATGTTGTGTGTCGATGATGCTGTTCAAAATTCTCTATAAGAACAATGCAGAGATTGCCCCATTTAGCAGGGTGTCAAGTGGCCTTGTGGTTGTTGGTCCTCCAACCCAGTTGCATTCTGGGAACTGGCTGAATGGGTCCAAGTGTTGGGGGAAACTTAGAGGGCAATTATCCCAGAAACACAGTTTGCCGCACCCTCATAATTAACAAGTCAGAGCTTTAAAAATATTTGCTTGATTTGCACAATTGACACCTTGTTTTGAGGCTCTGATTCTTCAAAAGGTACCAAATTTAATATATCTAAAATATAGAAAATATCCGCCGTGGGTCACATATTGTGAATCTGATTCTGTCTCACAGCCCTAGTTGAGGTGTTTTGTGCCCCAAAAGGGATGTGTTGTGCTTGTGTGGTAGCGTTTCACTAACAATGTTAATGTGCTTGTTTCCAGCTTTCTAAGGTAGACTGCCGTGACGCACTTGAGATGATTTGCAACCTTGAATCTGAGGGAGACGAGGGAGCGGCGTTCAGCCTGTGTTCGGCATTCCTGACTCGCCAGCTACTCCAAGGAGACACTTACTGTGCTTGGTAAGAAAACACGGCAAAAAAGGCAGATTCTGAAGGTACAGAGAGTCCGAAATCCAGACAAGCAATTGCTGATAACCGTCAACAACTCACTATATACTTAAATCCTTGTACTTACCAGGATGGCGACGAGCACGGTCCCTTTGTTTTGCGGCCCTTACCGACATCGCAGCTCGTTGCTTATTTTACTGCACTTTTTTTTTTTTTTTTTTTTTGCGCACTATTTTAACCTCTAAAGTAACCTGCTGCTTTAGTCTGTCATACCACAAGTAGCCTGCTACATTAGATATGACAGGCACGCATTGCTGCACAAAAGTTTTTCCATGATCGCTTACACCAATCCGGATTGTACCACTGGGATCCCCTGCCCCCTCGAAGCGCTGAAGACCAGCAACACACCACAACAGGGATACCACGTAGGTGCCGGAGGCGAGGGAGAAAAGGTGGGGGTGCTAGTGAGGCGGCGTGCCGCCCGCTTCTCAGCATCCTGCTAGCCAATGTACAATCCCTGAGAGCGAGGATCTCCATCCAGCCGGAAACAAGGGATTGTAAGATCATCTGCCTTACGGAGACTTGGTTGTCGGAAGACATACAAAACCACGCCATCGTACTCTCTCTGTTCTCTGTGTTTCAGGCGGACAGATTGAGAGAACTCTCTGAGAAAGGCAAGGGGGGGGGGTATATTTCATGGTCACCAATGCTTGATGTGACCCTCGGAATGTTCAGTCCCTCAACTCAACCCTCAACTCCTTTTGCTCCCCCCGGACCTGCAATATCTCACACACCTATGTCGGCCATTTTGGTTACCTAGGGAGTTTACAGCTATTGTTGTGATAGCTGTGTACATTTGTGTCGACACGGACGGACGGACAGACAGACAGATGGACGGGAGCCGATATTTAGATACTGTGAAAATATCACATATGGTCATGATATTCGGTGTTGTCGTATATCCGTCTAAGCCTGCAGCCCAGAGCATCAGTTGATGTTAGCTTCCCTCTATCCAGGATTTATACAACGGACGGTGTGTCAGGAAAGCCTGAGGATTATAGAAGACCACAGCCACGGACTGTTTCAGCTGCTGCGGTCTGGCAAGCAGTGCCACAGCCTCCAGGCCCGGACCTGCAGGCTCCGGGAATTTTTTTTTCCACCGGGCTGATGAACAATGGACACTAACGGCCTGCTGCCTGCCTGTCTGTGACACACACCAGGGCTCCAGACTACGACCATTTAGTTACAATCTGCGACTATTTTTGGAGACAGTGCTATTAAATGTTATCAGTAGGAGCACCAGCTGGACGTGCAAATATATACATGTTTTTTTTTTCATTATTATGTATATATTTTTTATCATCAGACAGGGGGAGAGATATCTCCTCCGTGCACACTCTGAATCAAAACATGATAATGCGGCAGATGTTTGAGTGCAATGCCCGAGCTACCGATTGAAATACACGCGCTGCCGCTGTCCTTTGTGACTGGAGCCAAACAGCATTGGCGCTTGTTAATGTCACATTATGGTCCCTTCGCCTATCAGATAAGAGGCGTTTTCACTATCGATAATGTCCCGTATATGAAAAGTAATTAAGCACAAATGGGTTTAGTTCATAAATAAATACATTTAAAATAAACTCGTTGTAGAACATCCTACAGATTGTGCACTCTATGCTGGTCCTCCCAGCGTCCTCCTCTGTGTGTGAAAGCAGATTCTCAGCACAGAACAGGATTCAATGTGATGTCAGAGGGTCCCTGCATGTGGACACAGTGGAGGGCCTGGTTAGAATAAGTCTTCAGGGACCTAGCTTGGAGGAGTTTGATGCCAAGGAGGCTGTGCAGATGTGGTTCAGTCAGGGTAAAAGAAGGCCCAACTGGGTGTCCCCGTTAAGCACGGTTACATGCGGGCCTTTTTTTGTTTCATTCAATTAAACTGGGTACTGTAAGATAATTAAATCTACAATAAAAACACGTTTGAGAAGAAGGGCGAAAGATCACTCTGCTCTGAGCTGCGGATCGCGCTCCACCATTTTGCCGAATCAACAATGCATTTCTGTGCGTGCATTTGCAAATGTAGGCTTGAATAAATAAATAAATCATGATGAGTTAAGAGAACTGTAGTTTTAACCACACATGATGGCAAAGCGGATTCTGTAATGAAACCTCATTCCCCTGCGCGGCTCATGTGCGCTGTGTGTGCTTTATGGGAGAGGACAGGAGGCCGTTGACATCGTGGAGACAAAAGAAACCTCTTATCGGTCTGCAAAACCCCTGCAGCGCACACCGCCAGGTCCACACGCACACTCGGCTTCCTCTCCGACACCACCGCCTGCATGCGCACTCGCTTGTGTGCTTTAAAAAGAAAAAAAACAGTTTCCGATTTTACTTTATACTGTTGACATGGAGAACCCGTCGACAGTCGGTTGATTAGTCGACACATTTTAACATCCCGAACACGCGTACAGCACATTTTATTTTTATTACTGTTTTATTTTCTTTTGCTTTTTCTATTGTTATTTTAATTGATACTGTTGCTGCGATGTTGAGGAGCCGAAACTCAAGAATTTTACTCCCTTATACTTGTATAATGGGATATAACAATTAAAATCTTGACTCTTACCTATCTTCCATTTCTTACCCTGCTATCTGACCTAGAGGAAGCTGTTCTGCATCTATGTCTTCATCTTTTTTCTGAGAATGTACAAAAGGTCATCAAACACTGATTAGATGTTTGCTTTGTCGTCACTAGGGAGCTGACGCTGTTTTGGAGCAAGCTGCTGAAGAGGTTGGAGTCGTCAGAACAGGCTTTCCTGGACAGGTGCCGACAAATGTCCTTACTCTCCAAAACGGTGTTTCACATCTTGTTCCTCATCAAAGTCATCCAGTCGGAGGTGAGTAAACTAGATAACAGTGGTCTGTTATTTATCAGCCTTTTGCCAGAGTGTTTGGAAATCTATACTGCCCTCTGGTGGTTGTTTTCATAGCTCAACAATTTCTAGTGAACCCCAACAGAAATATTTTTTTTGTTTGTTTGTTTTTTGTTTTCCTAATCGATTTTAAAATTATTATTTTGATGCTTTCTTTGGAAGTTATGCAACCATTTCCTGTGTACATTTAATCCCATCATAGTCACAAATTAATTGAAGTAATTATTTCCTGTATTAGACTGAATCTGCTCTGTTAAATATTTTAGTAATGCACGTCAGATGGTGTACTGAAAAGTTGGTTGAAATTCTCATCACTCATGAAATATTATTGAGACTCCCAGTGGGTAATCTGATCCATATCGGATTCGAATGATATTGAATCATGTATTCCATTGAAATCTTATTCTATTATTGTGTGCTATCACCGGGTGCGTTGCATTACATTTCACTGCATATATGTATGAAAGTATGTATATGTATGTGACAAATAAAAAATCTTGAATCTTGAATCTTGAAATCAAATCGTGTGATCCTGCCCAATGCTCAGCCGTGCCAAACAAAACGTTTCCTGATACTGTCAGTTCGAATGACTCTCGCTTTTCTGTTGTATTTCTTTTTGTAGATCGCCACTTCTGGACTGCCAGTGTGCGTTGAAATGTGTATAAGAGCTTTGCAAATGGAATCCAATGATGGAAACACCAAAGCCACCATCTGTAAAACCATTTCCTGTTTGCTGCCCACCGACCTGGAAGTCAAACGAGCCTGCCAGCTGACGCAGTTCCTCCTGGAGCCTACGGTGGACGCATACTATGCCGTGGGGACTCTTTACAATGAACCCGATCAGAAGCTCGATGA
Organism: Zeus faber; assembly: GCF_960531495.2. Classification (NCBI taxonomy): domain Eukaryota; kingdom Metazoa; phylum Chordata; class Actinopteri; order Zeiformes; family Zeidae; genus Zeus; species Zeus faber. Next base: position 50,091,470 of record NC_137189.1, on the reverse strand, counting down.
ACAGAACATGCCGGTGCCCAACTCGTTGCGCTGCGAGCTCCTGCTGGTCTTCAAGACCCAGTGGCCCTTTGACCCAGAGTTCTGGGACTGGCACACCCTGAAACGCCACTGTCTGGCTCTCATGGGCGAAGAGGCCTCCATCGTGTCCTCCATCGACTTGTTGAACGACAACGAGAGCCCTGTGGCTTCTGGCGATGAGGAGGAGGACACTCCTGGTCAGGAGAGTTTCCGTGACGTCATGGCTCACTTCATGGACGCCACCAATGAGCTGAGGGATATAACGGACAAACGGCAAAAAAACAAAGAAATCAAGAAGCTGCGAGAAAAGGGTTTTGTTTCTGCCAGGTTTAGGAACTGGCAGGCGTACATGCAGTATTGCGTGTTGTGCGACAAGGAGTTTCTCGGACACAGGATTGTCCGACACGCGCAGACTCATTTTAAAGACGGACTATACAACTGCCCAATATGTGTCGAAACGTTTACCTCAAAGGACACATTGGTTCCCCATGTAGCCTCACATGTAAAGCAGTCGTGTAAGGAAAGGTTAACCGCAATGAAATCTAGCAAGAAGTTGGCTAATCTTAAAATGGGTGCTCCTGTAATTGCAGCCCTGAGTGCTCAGACAGAAAATCAACATCACACAGCCTTCGGTGACTCACAAGGGCATAGCAGCGGGTTAACGCACACCGTCCAGGCCAATAGTAAATTATTTCACACAGAAGGTGGTGAGGGACATATATGCCCTGTATCAAGCTGCAGGAAGGGCTTCAAATTTTCTAAAAATCTCCTTGTGCATGTTAGGGCTCACAGGGACAATGAAGAGGCAACTCGTTACCTGGAAATGCATAGCAACAAGGTAGTCTGTCAGTACTGCCGCCGCCACTTTGTTAACGTCACCCACCTGAACGATCACTTGCAAGTCCACTGTGGCGCAAAGCCCTACATTTGCATACAGTTGAATTGCAAGGCCAGCTTCCTGTCCAACACTGAGCTCCTGGTACACAGGAAAGAGCACAGTGTGTTCAAGGCCAGGTGTATGTTCCCAAACTGTGGCAATATTTTTCATGAAGCCTTTAAACTGTATGACCACGAGGCGCAGCATTACAAAACATTCACTTGCAAAGTTGCAGATTGCGGGAAGATATTCCATTCTCAATCCCAGCTGGATGTGCACCAGGGGGAACATGCCGCTCGAGAGGTGCAGTGCCCGGTTACCGAGCACCAGAATTCGGAGCTTGGTCCCTCACTGATAGAGAGAATGCTGTCTAATCCTACTCCCTTTGCGCAGCAGATTTCTCAAGAATCAAAAGACTTAAGTAGTGAAAGTCATCTACTGCATGACTGTAGAATGGTGGCAAATTCAACTGAGAGACTCCTGATGACTTCTCAAGACCCTGCCCAGGACTTTGGACAATATTCAGTCAATAGTGAGCTCCACGATGATACTTTACCAACAGTCTGTCAGACACAGGTCTCTGAGACTTCTGTGATTCGGTCCTCCGCAAATTCCCATTTCTCTGATCCGAATGGAATTGTGGATGTTAATTCCTTTGATCATTTGAGGGCGGCCCTGCTGAATCAGCCAATGCCTCATTTTGATGCTACAGCAGGCAACCAGTCAAATGCAGGTCACGCAACGCAAGGCCAGACCCAGATGTTCTCCAATAGAAATGTCAGATCAGTGATGTACAACCCCAACTGCAATGTACAGTTTCCTCAGCAGTCCCATTCCGGTCCCATATGCGCAACCAACATATCTGTGGCAGGCCCAGTCCAGAACAACGTGCCCACAACGATTGCACAGCCATTTCCTGCAAGCGTAACCCCCCTCACTCCCTCTGGGATTAGACAAGTAAATTCGGTGTTGAACCCCGTTGGTTCTACTCCATCTGCAGAACAAAAAGAGAGACATTACTGTGCGTTTGAGACCTGCACAAGGAACTACGGTTCCTACAGAAGTGTCAACAAACACATGAAGGAAACTCACCCGGAGTTCTACGAGAAATGGAAACAAGCCAAGCGGAGCGGCTTCCTTTCGGCGGGGCCCTCGCGCAGAGGTTTGCCCGTGGGCAATCCAAACTTGGCACCTCCACGTCAAATTCAGCCGAGCAATGCAGCCCCAATGCACGGGGTACAGAGACAGAATGTCATTCAGCCACCGAGTTTTCCAAACGTTGCTCCAACCTCATGTTATACTACTCCGCCCTCCCATCTTGCTTCTGTTCAAAATCAGAATTTCCCCACAACTATGGAAAACCTCTTAAATCCGATTGTCCTTTCTCAGTTGGGTAGTGTGGCAAATTCAGTAATGACGGTGCACAATCAAGTTGTGACCGCTCCGCCTCAGTGGGATTTGACATCTGGAAATGGCCAAATTTCCAACTGTGCTTCCTCCCAGGTTTATCCATCAAACATGCAAGGGGTGTCACAGATGGACTCTACTGGTGGAGCGCTGACGGTGGGCATCCCCTTGCAGCCAGTGCTAATGGAAAATGAGTCCCAGTCTCCTTTCCCCTCATACATTGACACTTCAAACACCCCATCTCATCAAATGGCAAAGACACTTCAGCCGTTAACATTTCAGTCTTTAAACAATTCAGCTTCTAATCCCATGCCCCCAGATATGACCATGCAGAAGCCTGTAATCCAATCAGATTTCCCGTTCCCAAATGTTGCAGGTCAAGCAAGTATCAATGCTCCATCTCAAAATGGCATGGTTAATCCTGGAAATGTCCCTGTTAAACAAAAGAAAACCAGGCGGCATACAAGGGCAAAGTGGCCGGCAATTGTTCGAGATGGAAAATTCCTTTGCTGCCGGTGCTTTAGAGAATTTAACAGTCCAAAATCCTTAGGGGGCCATTTGTCCAAGCGTTCACACTGCAAACCATTTGGTGAGGAAGAACTAGTTGCTGATTTGCCAGCGTCCTTTCTTGATCTTCTCAATTCAGAGCCAACCATGAACAACATTCAGCTCCAACCATCGGCAGTTTATCAGGAACGGCCGTGCACGACGCAGTCGGTCGCACGTGGTCTAACAGACTCAAAAGATTTCCACGCTTCCAATTACCCGCAAGCTAACCTGCCAGCGTTCACAAATGAGGAAACTCATGACGATATTCTTAAACAAATAATGGCTGACGCAAACATGGCAGATCTGTTTGAACAACCAGCTGTTCCACAGCCATTGTACCACAGTCCTTATGAAATTGTTGAGGCCTTTCCAGAGATCTCAGTGATACAGCACACTGGGCATGTTAAGGCGGAGAAGACTGAGGGTGAGTTGTACACAAGCCCGTATCCCCAGTCAAGTGTGGATCCCTTTGCCAGCAGCAATTTCCAAGACCCCATTCTCTCTCAGGTCATGTCTGAAAACCTGCAAGGCAGCCCTCGCCCAAGTCATTCTGCAGTTCCTGTTCCCTCGGGAGGGATCCTGAATGAGTGTCCAACCTCCTCAATGACCCGGCAAACAACGGATGTTATTTCAAACCCAGTGAAGCAGACTTTGTCGCCGGATCCTCACCACAGTCCTGTGTCGCGAAGCGGAAAGCATGGTGAGATGGAGAGGAAGAGCGCCGAAGAAACTGTCAAAAAAAGATTACGGGAACAGATTTTGGCTGGCGACTTTCAGCATAGAAACAGTTTATCTCATGCAAGCACTGATGCCAATGTGTGCTTAAAGAGACCGCTGTCTTCAGTATCCAATATTTCAGTTTCAAAGCATTCTGAACTCAATCGAGTACCGCAAGAAGCAAAGACTGATACAGCTTGTGGAGGGCAAGTTGAGCAACTAACTCATACAACCCCTTCTGCCTTCCCTGGTGAATTTCCCAGATCTGTCTGCACAGAGAGCTTTTCTGGTTTTAGAGAGGCCTCTTCCCCACAGGATGATTTACTCATCCCTGTCATTAAAGCGGAGAACGAGATAGACGCTGCGCCAACTCAATTACCTCCAAACCAGCCGCAATGGGTAATGGAAATTCAGAGTGCACTGGAAAGGCTTGACTTAGTTAAAGAGATGTCTTCTGAAAACGCACTGTCCTCCATGAAACAAAGTGGAATTACTATTCAAGGTGAGAATGAGTCGGTTAAGGTGAAATCACCTATGGCTGATACGTTTCCAATCTTTGAGAAGCCGTTCTCCTGCGAGAGTGACAACTGCACTTTTAAGGCCATGTCATGTGAGCCGCTCTGGAAGCACCTGATCAAAAGTCACAATTATACGCTCGAGATGGTTAACTCCTTCAGACAACGACAAGGTAACTTTGCACGGTTCTGCTGTCAAAAATGTAATAAATCATTCACCCGCAACTCCAACCTCCGAGCCCACTACCAATCAGCTCATAAATTGTCACCGGAAGAAATTGCAGATCTCAACCTCAAGCATAAGTTGTACAGAGCCACTGGACATCTCAATAACCAGAACAACCAGATGAGTGGAAACATGACTCAAGTGGCTCAGACTACCGCTGGTTCCCACATAACAGGAAAAGGCACACACCAAGATGTCATGACACAAAACTATCCACCGCAGCCATTTGTACAGATTGGTCACATGGGTGTAACTAATCAGAGGCTGCATGATGACAATCACACCACACCAATCCCTCCCTTGCAATCAGGTCCCATGCACAACATGCAACAGAGTCTATCAGCAGGGGCGCAGGCTTCCACGTTGGCCGCGCAACCCCTTCAAACACTTCCTGCCGCCAAATGGTCTGATGGGCGACTGGGATCCGTCCAAACGACACCCACTCAGTATCTGGCTGTGCCACAGGCTGGAGCCAATCTTTCAACCGTACCTGCGGCCCTCACTCTGCCACCCTCGGCACCAATCAAAGCCGCTGTGCCCCAGCTTTTGGACCAGCAAACAAATTTAAACAAACAACATTTTGCTTGTCCCAACATTGAGAGGCTGAATATGGAGATCGCCAAGAAAGCAAAAGAAAAGAAGCCAGACTCAAGTAGTGTGTTCAGCCCATACCGCCCTTATCGCTGCGTCCATCAAGGCTGTTTGGCGGCCTTTACCATCCAGCACAATCTGATCCTGCACTACAGGGCGGTGCACCAGTCTGCCCTCTCGGCTCTGGAGGTTAGCAAAGAGCAGGACCAGAGCGAGAGAGCGGAGGCCTCAAACGACCCTGAGGAAGAGGAGGAGGAGGAGGAAGAAGAGGAAGATGATGATGAAGAGGCTGAGTGTGAATTTATCAAAGTCTCTGAATTCAGATGCCAAGAGAAAGACTGTTCAAGAGTTTTCCTAGAGGTTCCCAGCCTCCTGCAGCATTACCTCCATCTCCACAAATTCAGCCTGGACAGGGCCGGCGCTCTCCTGTGCAGCATCAACCTCGGCAGGTTCTCCTGCGACCAGCCCAGCTGTGGGGCGTCGTTCACCGCGTTCTGGAAGTACATCGGCCACGTTAAGGAGGTCCACAGCAACTCTGTGCTGGCCAAACCTGAACAGGTCAACGGGATGTTCAAATGTGACATCGAGGACTGTGACCGTGCGTACGCCACAAAATCCAACCTGTTGAGACACACGATGAAGAAGCACCAGGAAATGTACCAGCTCAAACTCATGAACAAAAAGATAACTGAGGACGCCGTGAAGCAGAACTCAAAGACGCCACATTACCAGTTGGCCAAGGCGAGCAATGGGAAGGAGAACATAGAGAGCAACAAAAAGCTCACCCAGAAGGGAGTTGACAAGAAGAGAGGCGACCTGTCCAACAACCTCCACTGGACTAAATACGGGAAGCCCTCCCTGAAGACCAAGGAGGAGGCCTTGGCGATGTGCACCAAGAAGTTCCCCTTGCAGTACCCCTGCATGATCAAGGGATGCGAGTACGTCACCAAGTCCGAGCGGAACATCATGAAGCACTACATCGGGCACGGGCTCTCAGAGAAGTACCTGGAGGAGCACAGGAGCAACCTCCTGTTTTGCAAGAAGTTCTCGAGGTACAGATACTGGTCCAACAGGAGCGACGACTCCAAGTCTGAGAACACCTCCGACCTGTCGGACTCTGAGGACCCGGAAGACGCCGTCCTGGAGGGAAGCGACTACCGACATTCGAAGCCCATCTTGCGGAAGAGGCCGGCGTCCAACGACGAAAGTTTCGAGGGCGGGTCCAACGTCCCCGTCAAGCGCAAGCGGGGGCGTCCCCGAAAACTGGCGGACACGCAGGTGAAGCGCAAGAGCATCCCCAGGTCCTCGACTAGGAACCGCGTCGTTTACCATGCGGATGACGATTCGGACTCCTCGTCGGGCGTCGCCGCGGCAACTACGCCGACCTGGGAGACAAAGGAGCCCAACGCGCCGTTGGCCTCGTTTAAGCCCATGGGGTTCGAAATGTCTTTCCTGAAGTTCCTGGAGCAGAAAGACCTTTCCAAAAGCTCTGCCGGTGCGCACGTTTCCCTGCGGAGAAAGTCGCCCAAAGACACGTGCGTGAGCTTCAGTAACCGTCAGAACTTGGAGTCGCTCAGGAAGGTTAGAATCCTCGTGGATGGAAGCTACTCCTTTGTCACCGAACTCTTGTTGAAACAACTGCAGGACATGAAACCTGTGGTGATATTAGAAAAAAATGACTGATGGTTTGTTTTTATTTATTTTATTTACAATATATTCTCAGGAGTAGGAAAAAAAGATGAAACTGCTGCAAACTCGTGCCCTACTATTGTGTGGTTTTTAAAATGACCGGTTTCTTCAGAGTTTAATGAGTTTAAAAGTGTACCTTTCTATCTGTAAAATGACCCTTGATTTTATAGTGAGCTGTACAGCATGGTTCTGAAATGTTTTAGCTGGGAAGTTGGGGAAATGTTCACGGTGAAATGTGGCATCATACGGTGTTTAAATCATCCCTGTGGGACTGTAAATAACACAAACTGATGCTCTGATTAAATAAAATGTTGCTTATAGGTTATAATTACAAGATTTGTGATTTGAATCTGCTGCCACCAGCAGTCTTAATATAATTTAAAATGTTTCTATAATCACTGCCTCTGCGTTGTTATTTTCATTTACAAATCTCTTTTCAGAACTCGTCCATTTAGGAAGAAATCGTACATCTCTGGTGTAGAGAAGTTCAGCTTGTATTAGTTGGAATATTCAACTCCATGACATTTTGTACTCGAGCGAACGACTTCGAAGACCCGACAAACGACTCGAGTGCAGAAAAGTTGTTTGCTTTGGAAGCACTTTCTCACGTTTCTGAAACTAAGGCTTGTTCTATAAGCGGCAGAAAACGAGGCGAAGAAAGGGAGGAAGTTGTGAGAGGTAAACGCTTCATGAATCCAGAGCCCTCAATGACGATGGGAATTGCTCAGTTTGAACCAGCGTGGTCGTGGTTTAGGGATGCACTGATACTTTATCGTGTAAACTTAGCTATTAAAAATTATTTTCAAATACTTCAATGCCTTTACCGTATTAATGCTTGAATATTACAATGCGGTCAATATATACAGTGACTAGCAAATATTACATTTTTGCATTTATCAATGAAAGGTGTGTGTGTGTGTGTGTGTGTGATTAAAATTCTATATAAAAACAAAATCGGTGCATTCAAAATACAATATTCAATCTGTTTTGAAAAGGCTAAATTTCATGCATCTTTTATCCATACAAAAACCACATATCTTGTATCTGCATATACAAAGTTTCCAAACTGTACAATTTACATATGTAACATTTTCTCATCAGCATTTAGGCCGTGAACATGTTTTCTTTTACCACAGCCTGAGGAAGTGTTGAAACATGAGTCATGTATGCTGTGGGTAGTTTGACTCGTCCTGAAAAGTCATCTCTCAGGACGGGCCGGTCAGGTTTTCAGGGGGGGGTGGTTGTTGTTTGGCGCTGGGCTGTGTGTTTGCTGTGGGCTGCGGTGACGTGGGCCTGCTGGTCTTAACCGCGGAGGCACCGTGGTTCCGTTTCACCTCCACGGCGACGTAGCGCTTGCTGAAACTCTTCCAGCACTGTTTCCACAGGATGTACACCATCTCCACCAGGTTGAGCGCGATGCACAGGATGGAGGTGCAGCCCATGATGTAGAGGAATATCTTCTTCTCCGTGGCCTTGGAGATGTAGCAGTCCACCGTGTTTGGACAGGGGCTCACGGCGCAGCGGCGCAGGATGGGTACGTCGAAGCCGCTGAAGAGGAAGTAGAAGGCCAGCAGGGAGCCCACCTCGAAGGCCGTCTTGAACACGATGCTGACGACGTAGGTGCACAGCAGCCCGCCGTCGATCCGGCCCCGGTCCTCGTACAGCCTCCGGCCGTGCTTGGCCTCCCGGTGCTCCCGGAAGGCCACGTGCAGGGCCACCAGCAGCGACGGCGTGGACACCATGATGAGCTGCAGGGCCCAGAGCCTCGCTTGCGACACGGGGAAGAAGTGGTCGAAGCAGGCGTTGCCGCAGCCGGGCTGCCGCGTGTTGCACACAAAGTCCCTTTGCTCGTCCTTCCACACCTGCTCCGCCGCCGCCACGTACACCAGGATGCGGAAGATGAAGAGGACGGAGAGCCAGATGCGCCCGACGACCGTGGAGTACTTGTTCACCCCGCTCAGAACACCCTCCAGGAAGCCCCAGTTCATCCTCTTGCTTTCGGTCGCCCTGCAGAGGTGAGACAGTTTATTATTGAATGATTATTTTTATTTAACCATTGTTTTTTCCTCTCTTCACAGCCCTGTAGAGCTCAGACGTTTTTTGTTTTCACTTCTTTTATTGAACTGATGACTTGCATCAGAGCAAAACACACGATTCTAATGAAACCACAACAGCAGGTTTCCAGCTCTCTGGGGAAAGCAGTAAATACAGTGACACTTATGATGATACTGCCCCCAAATCCATCCTTAGGGTTAGGGGATTTGCAGGGTTTTAAGTTTGATTTGACCTTGTTAAAGATGCTATTCGATCAAATTCACTGGGAGGCATCCTCCCCCATGTCAATACAAGACGACACTTTCCTCCGTGGTGGATCATTTTTGGAAGGCGTGCGCTGTACTTTTACTACTCGAGTGTTAAAAGACACCGTTTGGTGACATCACTGTTTCTCATCAGAGTAAGTTCACCGCAGAAAGCTCCGTCCTCAACATGTGGAAAAAAAAAAATGCCGCGTTAGTGAGGGTGAGAAACCTAAACTGGGGTTTATAAAAAGGGAAGCTGTACGAGGACTAGTGAAGCCTCTTCCAGGTGGAGTACAGAATACAGAGATGGTAAAAGTTGGACTTACCTTCGGCGGATGGTTGAGCGTTTTAAGAAGAGCGGCTTGTTCCCCCGTCGCAGGTGACTCAGCCACGCCCTGTGTAACCAAACACCTTATTTGAACAAGCTGGATCCTCATCACATATTCTGTCCCAGGTTCTCATCCTGAAAAGACTTGCACAGCTCTCTGTCTGTCTCTCTCTCTGTCTCTCTCTCGGTAAACATCGTGTCCTGTGGCCTGGCCTTGATAAGTGTTGGAAGCATTGTTGTCACCTGTGTACACAGGTCTGACAGCATCGCCATGGTCACCGTAGTGTCAATAAAACGCGTCTGTTCCGGGTGCACGGCGGTGGAGACGCCTGACGACGTGATGACGCCGGGAGGGAGGCTCTGCTGCGTTTTGGAACCAAATGACCGCGACGAACGGCCGGAGTTTGATGGCTGCTCTCGCCGCTTTACACCGGTGACAGGTGACGCATCAAGGTGGTCGCTGAAGGTGGCGGATTACGCTACGACTCCCACAATCCTGCGAGAAATTGCAACGCTTTCGTTTTTCTCGCCCCCGACGTCGTCTTCACAGATGTCGCTTTCTTGCTCTGTGTGGTGGACCCCGCCACCCACCATGGAAACAGCACATAGAGGAGCGCATGCAGAAAGAAAATACATCAAACGCTGTTACTTAAAAAGTGCCAACTTAAAAAAAATATATATTTATATATAAATATATATATATATTTTTTGAAGGCTACTATATATAGATATTTATATATACAGTATATATATTTATATATATATACTGTATGTGTGTGTGTATATATATATATGTATATATATATATATATATATATATATATATATAAAAACTTCAATAGTAACTTCTTAACTTACCTTATAACTTACCTTCTCTTAACTTCTTACCTTACCTTCTCTTAACTTAACTTCTTAACTTACCTTCTTAACTTAGCTTCTTAACTTAACTTCTTTTAACTTCTTAACTTACCTTCTCTTAACTTAACTTCTTAACTTTACTTCTTAACTTACCTTCTCTTAACTTAACTTCTTATCTTAACTTCTTATCTTACCTTCTCTTAACTTACCTTCTTAACTTAGCTTCTTAACTTAACTTCTCTTAACTTCTTAACTTACCTTCTTAACTTACCTTCTTAACTTAACTTCTTAACTTACCTTCTTAACTTACCTTCTTAACTTAACTTCTTAACTTACCTTCTCGTAACTTACCTTCTTAACTTACCTTCTCTTAACTTACCTTCTTAACTTACCTTCTCTTAACTTACCTTCTCTTAACTAACCTTCTCTGCAGTGCATTGCACTGCTGCCTCACAGCAAGAAAGTCCTGGGTTTGATTCCCGCCTGGGGCGCTGTTGGCACCGTGCTCCAGTGGGTTATCTCCCTATGAGGGTCTTTTCTGTGTGGAGTTTGCATGTTCTCCCCGTGCTCACATGGGGTTTCCTCCACCTCACGTCAGTAAGGACACCCACCAAAAACATGCCCCCATCATGGTCTGACCAGCGATGGACACTCGTTACCAGGTCCCCGGGCGTCGAGGAATGCTGCCACTGCTCCTGGCTGAAGGACAAAGAAGAGGCCTCATTTCACCAGCACCATGCAAAGCACGTGTGCATGTGTTGTGTGATAGTTGAAGATTCTTCTTCTTCTTAACTGACCTTCTAACTGTAATTCCCTCCCTTGCCGCTCCGCCATGGGGGGCGCTGCTGTTTTATCCTGATCCGCTTGTTGCGTCTCATCTGCGCTCGTTGACGGCGGTGACGTTGAAGCATGGCGGCAGCGCCCGGGTCGCGGTGACGTCATATCTGCATCTTGTTGTTGTTGACGTTTCGTCATTCGATCCCTGACGACCTTCTCGCTGATGTAGTTTGACGGACCGGGACCGGGACCTGCATCGGGACATGGAGTCCGGGGAGAAGGAACGTCCGAAGAAAGAGGCTTTTCGAGAACCGGGGCTCAGGGGAGCCCGGACCACGAGCCTGTTCCGAGCCGTGAACCCGGAGCTCTTCATCAAGCCGGTCAGTCCAGGCCCCCTACTCAACCACGTTATTAATAATAATAACAACAATAATAATAACAACAACAACAACAACAGCATCAGAAAACTGCGTTAAAGTGTAAAAGAACGTTGAAGTTGTTTTTATAACTGATGTTTTCAGTTTGAACAGAGTATTCACTCGAATTAGAATAACAACATATTCATAATCAGTTGATGTGCCACAACGACTAAAAGCATTATCCATGGAAACATATACGTAGAATGGTTAACAACTGAAGACACACACACACACACACACACACACACGTTGTGGCTAATCTGTGTGTGTTGTGGCTCACACGGTGGTGCAGTGCATTGCACTGTTGCCTCACAGCAAGAAGGTCCTGGGTTTGATTCCCGCCTGGGGCGCTGTTGGCACCGTGCTCTGGTGGGTTATCTCCCAAATAGGAGCCTTTCTGGGTGGAGTTTGCATGTTCTCCCCGTGCTCACATGGGGTTTCCTCCACCTCACGTCAGTAAGGACCCCCACCAAAAACATGCACCATCATGGTCTGACCAGCGATGGACACTTATCACCTGGTCCCCGGGCGCGTCCACGCACGCTGCCCACTGCTCCTGGCTGTGCCCCCGGAGGAAGGACAAGCCAGGATGGTTAAAAGCAGAGGAGCCATTTCACCGGCACCATCAAAGCATGTGCGTGTGTGTGTGTGTGTGTGTGTGTGCAAGCATGTGTTGTAGTGTGGTGTGTTGTGTTGCGTGATAAATAAAGACTGTTTCTTTCTTCTTTCTTTCTTTTCTACAAATCAGCCACAACATTAAAACTACCACTAATAACACTAATATTGTGTAGCTCCCCCTGGTGCCACCAAAACAGCTGTGACCTGTGGAGGCAGTGACTCCACCAGACTCTGAAGGTGTCCTGTGGTATCTGGCACCAAGACGTTAGCAGCAGATCCTTTAAGTCCTGGGAGTTGGAGTTGGGGCCCCCATGGATCAGGCTTGTTGTTCCAGCACATCCCACAGATGCTCCATGGGATCAGACCCTAACCCCACCCACCCACATGATGTAGAAGAAAAGGTGATTCTTCAGACCTCCACCTTCATCCATTGCTCCATGGTCCAGTTGTGACGCTCACATGTCCATTGTAGGGGCTTTCAGGGGTGGACAGGGGTCAGCATGGACACTGTGAGCTCCCATACGCAGCAAGCTGCCATGCACTGTGTGTTCTACACCTTTCTATCACAGCAACATTCACTGTTTCACCACTTTGTGCTACAGTAGTTCTTCTGTGGCATCGAACCAGACGGACTGGACTTCACTCCCCACATGCATCAATGAGCCTTGGGCCCCATGACCCTGTCGCCGGTTCAGCGGTCGTCCTTCCTTGGACACTTTTGGTAGTAACCACTGCAGAGCGGGAACAGCCACAAGACCTGTGCTTGTGGAGATGCTCTGACCCAGTCGTCCAGCATCACAATGTGCTCCTTGTCAAAGTGGCTCAGATCCTTACGCTGCTTCAACACATCAACTTAAACTACTCACTCTTCACCCGCTGCCTCATTTATATGTGTGTATATATATATATATATATATATATATATATATATATGTGTATATATATGTGTGTGTATATATATATATATGTGTGTGTGTGTGTGTGTATATATATATATATATATATATATATATATATATATATATATATATATATATATATATATATATATAACACTATATATATAGTATATAGTGGCGCCGCCCCTTGCAGTCACCTGCGCCAGTATTTTTTTCCGTTATCATAATTTTTTCCAAAAAAGCATCAGCAGTTATCTCTTACGGCTGCGATGCACTTGTGGATATAAAAACTTCCCTAAAAGAACAAGTTTGGGACTTTTTATCCGTGGAACTAGAGTGGCCGATTGAAATTTTACGCGCCAAAACTCACCAACAACAACCAAATTGGAGCCGCTGTTCCACGAGCAGGCCCATGGAGAAAGCACGGTGGTGAACGAGGTGGCATTCGGGTCAGAATGAGGACGCAACCTGAGCGTCCACCTCTGCCAAGCATCCTTCTTACAACGTTCAGTCCCTGGAGAACAAGATGGATGAACTTCGAGCGAGGATTAAATTCCAACGGGATACAAGAAACTGTTGTGTCCTCTGCCTGACGGAAGCATGGTTGAACCTGCTGGTGCCGGATGAAGCCATCCGTCCAGCCGAGTCCTTCTCTGTGTTCCGCGGCGACAGATCGGGGGAGTCGGGAAATCCAAAGGTGGAGGCGTCTGCCTAATGGTAAACAACCGCTGGTGTAACCCAAACAACACCAAGTCTCTCTCCCGCTCCTGCTCGCCGAACCTGGAACAGTTGACAATCTTATGCCGTCCATTCTACCTCCCCCGGGAATTCAGCACGGTTATCATCGCAGCCGTTTATATTCCCCGCAAGCGAACACCGACACAGCTCTGTCAGACCTGTACGATGTGTTGTGCAGATTTCAAAACAAACATCCCGACGCGGCTGTGGTGGTGACTGGGGACTTTAACAGGGCCAACCTTAAAAAAGTTCTGCCTTATTTCCACCAACACATCGCGTGTGCCACCAGGGGAGATCGAACTTTGGACCATTGTTACACACCGTACAAGAACGGATACAAGACATTCTCACTCCCTGCTTTCGGGAAATCAGATCACACTACGATTTCGCTAGTTCCCGTTTACAGGCCTCTGATCGCGCGAGAACTGATGGTGACGAGGAAAAGGCAAAGCGGTGGACGGACCAATCAGAGGCTGCGCTTCAGGACGCTCTGACTGACGTCAACTGGGACATGTTCCAATCAAGTTCAAGTAACGTCAGCGAGTTTACGGATGTAGCGGTGAGCTTCGTGGCTATGTTAGCACACAGCATCGTTCCCACGGTGAAAGTTCAGATATTTCCAAACCAGAATCCGCGGGTCGATAAATCCATCCGCTGCGCTCTGAATGCTCGCACACCCGCCTCAACGGCGGTCTTGTATCCGGACAATTACAAGGCGGCGTCGTACAATCTGCGGAGGGCGGTGAAGGACGCTAAACGGACGTACAGAGAGACCGTGGAGTTACAGATTGAGCGGGGGGACACCAGACGCTTGTGGGAGGGGCTGCGGACAATAACAAACTACAAGAGCAGCTCCTTCCCAGCCACGAGTGTGGACGCCTCCCTGGCCAACCAACTGAACTCCTTTTATGCGCAGTTCGAGTCTGGCAACAGCACAGCTAGCTCGCCGGCTAATTGGAGTTACACAGCTGGGGATGAGCGCGCACTCTCAGTGTCCGAGCATGACTTCAGGAAGGCTCTGATGCGGGTGAACACCAGGAAAGCTGTAGGCCCAGACGGCATATCTGGGCGAGTACTGAAGACCTGTGCTCACCAGCTAGCTCCGGTGTTCACTACAATATTCAACATCTCCCTGGCTGAATCAGTGGTCCCATCCTGCTTCAAGAGGTCCACCGTCGTTCCTGTCCCGAAGATCGCCTCTCCAACCTGCCTGAATGACTACCGTCCGGTGGCCCTCACCTCGGTGGTCATGAAGTGTTTCGAGAGGTTGATTAAGGATTACATCTGCGCCTCCCTTCCCCGCACCTTGGACCCGTTGCAGTTCGCGTACCGGCAGAACAGATCCACGGATGACGCGGTCTCCCAGGTACTGCACACCACGCTCACGCACCTGGATGGCCAGAAGGGGGCCTATGTGAGAATGCTGTTCATTGATTATAGTTCAGCTTTCAACACCATAGTCCCCACCAGACTGGCTGTCAAGCTGAAGGAGCTCGGACTGAATGCACCGCTGTGCGCCTGGATCCTGGACTTCCTCTCAGCCCAGCCCCAGGTGGTCACAGTGGGGAAGCACACGTCAAGCTTCCTCACCCTGAACACAGGATCCCCCCGGGGTTGCGTCCTCAGCCCCCTACTGTACTCCCTGTACACACATGACTGTGTGGCCAGGTCACTGTGTGATTATTCTATCGTATTTGACCTCCTGCATTACGTTTTAGGAATCAGTTAGTTAGTCAATTAGAAATTCTTAGGTAGCTACTTCAGTCTAGGACATATTGTGTGTAATCACTGGGTGCGTTGCATTGACATTTCGCTGCATATATGTATGAAAGTATGTATATGTATGTGACGAATAAACCTCTTGAATAATAATATATAACACAATATATATAAATATAATATAACACTATATATAATAATAATAATAATATATAACACAATATATATAAATATAATATAACACTATATATAATAATAATAATAATATATAACACAATATATATGTAAATATAATATAACACTATATATAATAATAATAATAATAATATATGACACTATATAAATAATAATAATATATAGAAATAAACTTAAAAATTAACTCTGGCAAAAATGTATGTAAGAATTTAAGAATTCAGGCTGCATTCAGGTGAGGATGAGCTGTCGACGTCAGGTGACCTTCACTGTGTTCAGGCTGATCCACAGAAAGTGTTTGGTTCATCTTTTCACCTCGGTCACCGTGGAAACCAGGACAATGGTGTCTGACTTAAATGATCATGATATCAAACAAGATCCAGGTTTTAAACAGATCCATCAAACCGCTTGAAGGTTGTGTGTTTTCAAACCGGAAATATCCTTGATACCAACTCACAGGGCTACATCACCATTTTACAAAAACACAAGACGTTTCACATCAGTATTATAAAGAATATTATATCAATGCATCTCCCAGTCCTGATTTATATGCATTCAAACTATGCCTGTTTATGTTAACTCTGCATCAGGTTGAGGTAGTATCTGTTCTGTTCTTTTAATGATCCAAATCAGAATATATATTATACACAACAAGAAAGAAAAAGTTTAGGAGAAATTGTAATTGGAACCATAGTATGTGTAATTATGATGTCATACAGAATAACAGCAGTAAAACATGACAACCTCATTCCATGACGATACAATAGCACTGAGTGATGACAATATCAAATAATTTTTTGTAGTTATTGATTTATTTGACAGATGTGAAACGTCCCTGACTCTGTTTCCAGAACAAGCCTGTGATGGCGTTTGGTTTGCTGAGCATCACGCTGTGCGTGGGCTACCTGGGCTACCTGCACGCCGTCAGGGACAACCAGCAGCCGCTCTACGAGGCCGTGGACGGCGACGGGGAGAAGCAGATGAGGAGGAGGACGTCCCGGTGGGACTGAGGCCACGCCCCCACGGCCACGCCCGCCCGGCCTCTCTCCAAACAGTCCGGCGGCTTCTCCTTTCGCTGCGTCGCTGTTTTCACTCCTTGATTAAACATCTGAGACACGTTGAGCAGAGCTTCAGAAACACCGTCTTTCAGGTTGTTCTCTGTGATGATGTCATATGTTTAGTATTATCTTTGCAGCCTGGTGATTCCCTTTGTGAATGTTTAAGATTCTGCTTTAATCATACAAATACAAAACTATGAAGAGAAAGTGTTGTCAATTGTTACTTTATAAAGTCCTATAAATATATTCCTAAATAAAATCAAATCCGACCTCTAGCGGTGAAACAACGACAGCAGAACATGTTTATTTTCTAATGATTGACTTTGCTCTTAAAAAGGATCTGAGTCATGAGAACTTTTAACATGTCAGTTGAACTGTTCTAAACACAGTTTAATATGCAGCCATCCACCAAACCACACTTTTATCTCAGCACAACTGTGGCTTCACTTTTACACTTTCTGCCAAAATTCCTCCTCACGCCGGGAAGTTGAAAGCTTCCACTCCGTGCACCCGCACCAGCAAAATAAAAACATCTGTGAACCAAACTGGAGGAGGAAACAGGTTTATTTACTCAGAGCGTCTGCGTCGTGTCGGCTTTGGACGTGAGCTTCATCCTGCTGCGTAATTATTCTAAATGGATGCATTTAGCGTCTTTAACCTGTGTTCAGGGAGTGACGGTGCAGGTGCTTTAAACGTCATTGTCTTCATTTTGAAAAGTTTTTGGGAACGTCTTCGTTTGAAGAGCCTTCCCCGCTCCGCTCATTTCACAAAGAACCATCAAGCAGCCTCACTCATTTACCATATACCTGCTCTGGGAATATTTCATTCAACCTTGTGGACACGGTGAGTCGGGCTACAATGAAGTTGTCCCCCGGCCACAAAATAATGTAAATGAATTATTAACAAGTTCAGCATCACACCAATGACAGCAAAACATTGAAGCGATTGAATAAAGTTTCCACCAGAGGGAAGCAGAGTCCACTGAGCTGCATCATTCTGCAAGGTTTTCGTTTTTCATGAGCAAGTTTTTCAATGCATTGGTCACTGTAATTGCCTTATAACTTGGCATATATTTGAATCAAATTGTATTTATTATTTATGCGTTTATTATTGTTTCTTTTGTTTGTGTAATAAATATGAATGAATGAATGAATATGAAACAGAGTCGCTGTAACAGAGCATGAATGTTTAGTACTATACTTACCAAAAGTAATAATATTAATCATTATTATATCGATATGAATTATCATTATTTTTATTTTATTTACTATTATATTGATCAGTATATTATTATTATTATTATTTATATTATTATTATTATTATTATTATGGCCTATGTGCACATAATGATTCCCAAAGCCACGTTGGTAAAGCAAGGTGATCACTGAGGTCCAAGAGTTAAAATAGTAAAGTGTTTGCTATGCAGCCAAACCAGAAGAACAATGCTTCTTTCTTTCTTTCTTTCTTTCCTTCTTTCTTTTTCCTTCCTTCCTTCCTTCCTTCCTTCCTTCCTTCCTACCTACCTTCCTCGTCCCCTTCCCCCTGGTGCTGGTTTCTCCGCCCCTCTGCGAGGTTATAAATGCCTCCTCCGCCGCCTCCACGCCACTCCACCGGGGCGGCTGCAGGGTGATGGACGGAGCATGGCGGAGGAAGGACAGTGAAGCTGGCGTCCCCCCCCGGAGCCCCGCGCCCCCGCACCGCACCGCACGACGCCACCGCGCGTTTCACGTCTCAGGTCCAAAGTTTTTCGGAAGCTTTTAGAAGGTGAAGCCTCCGCAACATGAGCCGCCGCGCAGCAGGTAGGACGGTGCGTTCAAAACCCCGCCGCGCCTCGTAAATTATTAAAGCCCTGGCTGGGGGAACAGTACAGGCCCAAAGCAAACACCATGCGCTGTTAACTGTTTGTTTACGCCGCTCATAGTCTTGCTGGGGCTACTATGGGATGTTTCCACTGCTCACCCAGTCAACCTAAAGCAAACACCCTTAATACCCCATGGTAGCTTAAGTGTTTGCTCTGCTGCTCCTTCAGGCAACTGCTTGCAGGGCGTCTCAAAAAGGCTTCAACTCAGTTCCACAAGTTCCACAAGTTGGGAATGAAAGTCATGAAATGATCTTCAAGTTCAGTTTGACGTCATATCAGCGTGTTTGCCTTGTCTGGTTTATTTTATTTTATTTACTTGTCTGAAGTTGTGTGAAAGAAAAAAGTAGTGGGTTTTATAGATTTAGTGAGAATTTAAATGCATTGTTGTAGATTAAATCCAGTAATGTGTGTGTGTGTGTGTGTGTGTGTGTGTGTGTGTGTGTGTGTGTGTGTGTGTGTGTGTGTGTCAAACTCTTGTATTTGTTAAATGCACTGTTCAGAAAGCCCGGAGTCCTCGTCCTCCTCCTGCTCCTCGCTGCCCCCGGACCACGTGCTCAACTCTGGGGCGGTGCTGTTCCCCGGTGCGTCTCCACCCGGTCATCCTCCCGTCACGCTGCCCACGCGGCCCTAACCCTTCGCCGGGGGGGGGGGGGGGGGGGGGGGTTCTGTGGTCGGGTTCTAACGTCTCCATCTCTGCAGGAGCCTTCGACCAGCACGGCTGCCCCCTGGTTCTCTTCCCAGCCGACGGACTGGAGCGGCTGCCTGCACAGCTCAGCAAGGCCCAGGTGGTGCACTTCATCAGCTACTTCCTGTGTTTGCACAAGTACGTGAGGAGAGGGAGGAGGTGGTGGAGGGAGGGGGGGGGGGTGGTGGTGGTGGTGGAGGAGGCGCTTGCGCTTGCAGTAGCAGCCTGACGTTGATGTTTGTGCTGGTCGTTGGTGCTCAGCAGGAATCAGGGGAGGGAGGCTCTGGTTTCGGTCGTGGCCGACCTGAGACGAGCCACGACCGCCGCCTGCAGGTTCATCGCCGAAACGCTGCTGCTTCTGGAGGTATTCTGTTCTGTTCTGTTCTGTTCTGTTCTGTTCTGTTCTGTTCTGTTCTGTTCTGTTGTTTTTGGGGAATATGAGGAACGGTCTGTCCAACACACACACACACACACACACACACACACACACGTACGTACGTTCCCATGATCTAGGATAAATGGAGCTATTGTCCCGGTGTGACGACCACAAGTTGGTCTGAAATAAATGCAGCGTTGCACAACGTTGCACGACCTCGTCACAAAATGACTCTGATGTGATTCATGTTTCACCTCATGGGTTTGTGTGGTTTTTTTTGGGGGGGGGGGGCTGAGCAGCCTGGACCCTCTCTCTGTGGTCACAATCCGCTTGGGCTGCGTTTCCTGAAGTTGGAGGTTTTGTGTCGTTTCCTCCTCGCGATTGAAATGTTTTCTCCGGGGATGGACGCAAGGTTTTAACCCTGAGGTGTCTGGCATCAGAGTAGGACAAAAACGCCAATAAAATAATCCGAATACAAATGGAAGAAGCGCAGCGCTTGGTTTGCTTTTGATCAGCTGGAAAAAAATGGAAATAAACAACAAAGATGAAGTCGAAAAGAGAAAAGGTAGAAAGTCAAAATAAACCAAAACTGAGAAGATAAAACAAGAGTGACGGTGAACCTGAATGAACCAAAACAATCAAATCATCTGACTGTAGAGTTCAACGATGAGCGAGAACACGTAAAGTACACGACCCTAGAAGAAGTACACACCCCAGCAGAACATCAGAGTATCAGCATCCAAACTCAAAGTACGTCTTTATTTTACTGAGTGAGGTCGGAATCCAGAGCCTCACGGGAACGGCGCGGTCCCCGGGCTCGCCCCGCTCAAGGTGGTCCTGTGCCACGCCCCCTGTGCCACGCCCCCCTGTGCCACGCCCCCTTTGAGTAACGTTCTGACTCCCCCCAGTTCCACACACGGACCGTTCACTCCGTGTATTTCATTCAACCTGTGAAGAAAGACGCAGCGAAGCTGATGATGAAGATCCTCAATCCCTCCAAGGGACGCACCCCCACCTTCAAGGTGAGAGGGGTGGAGGAAGGGCAGGGTGGAGGGAGGGAGGGGTGGATGTAGGGGTGTGGAGGGATGGGCGGAGGGAGGGGTGGATGTAGGGGTGGGTGGAGGTGGGAGGGGTGGATGGATGTAGGGATGGGTGGGTGGAGGGAGGTGTGGGGGCAGTGAGGGAGGCACTACCTCAACCCACTGGTGGAAGAAATACTTCCATAGGAGCTTTTTGTTTCAGTGAAAGTACAAAATCCAGACAGTAAACGACTGTAGTTGACATGAAAGTACAACATTAGTATTAATACAAGTACACTTTATTACAATAAGTATTAAAATCTATTTATTAGTATTAATACAAGTACAATTTAATACAATAAGTGTTAAAAGTGGTTCTCATATCCAGTGTCCTGATTGGTACTTGTTGTCATTGAATCCATTTCATCCTTCGTTCCAGAAAGTTCTGCTCAGAGATCTCCCACAGCTCTGCAGCTTCGTGGACAGGAGCCAGCTGCCTCCGTCGCTGGGAGGCTACTTCCTGTTCTGCCACCGCAGCTGGGTCGCCTTCGTCAAGGTGCGCTCACTTCCTCTTTACTGCCTGTTCACTTCCTCTTTACTGCCTGTTCACTTCCTCTTTACTTCCTGTTCACGTCCTCTTTACTTCCTGTTTGCTCCGTCTGTTCACTTCCTGTTCTGCCACCGCTGCTGGGTCGCCTTCGTCAGGGTGCGGTCACTTCCTGTCCACTTCCCGTTTACTTCCTGTTCACTCAGTCTATTCACTTCCTGTTCTGGGGCAGGGGAACTTTCATCAAGGTGCGGTCACTTCCTGTTCACTTCTTGTTTACTTCCTGTTTACTTGCCCTGAGGTGCAGAGTAAACAGGAAGACTTGCAGAGGTGGTAACCATGACGACCCCGCCTCAGACAGAATGGCTGCCAAACCCTGATCATGTTTAAATTGGGTGATATTGAGCCATTATAATTATAATAGAAATAAAAAACATTATTTGGATATTAAATTTTGTATATGAATTAACTGAATTTAATTTGGTTTATATTCAACATGTTTGTAGTGACTTGTTTCATAGTAAACATCCAGTCTTTCATATCTTTACATGAAGTCAAACTTTATTATTATTTTTTAGTACATTTGGAACGATCTTAAATATGTTTGTTTTGATCTTTTTTCCGTTTCTCAACAGACTTTTTATTTCATGTTTAGATTTAAATATTAAACATGAATAAATTAAAATGGCAGTAAATGTCAAATGAAGCTCTTGTAAATATGCAGTAATAATAATAATAATAATAATAATAATAATAATAATAATAATAACCTTTATGTTTATGGCACTTTTCATACACAACACGCAGCTCAAAGTGTCAAATGCATTTCATTAAATTGGCAAATATGATATATTTTTAACATTTATATGTCACTAGACGTCGGAGGCTCACGATCGTTCCTCTGCCACTTATTGTTTCTCTTCAGTCATTAGATTTAAAACTACTCAGAGTAATCCTCTCATCATCTTTTACGTAATTCTCCTCGTGTTTGCTTTGTTTGGTTGGTCTGGGATGACGCATCCGGTCGTGGTTCCTGTTGAGTGACTGCGTCGCTTCCTCAAAGTGTCTTCACTGTGCTGGCTGCTGCCGTACTGTACATCACACTGTCCTGGGGCCTGTGATGGGGGCCGTGTTCACCGTGTGTGTTCACCGTGTTGCACTGCTGCGTTGGGCTGCCGACACACACACACACACATATATATATATATATATATATATATATATATATATATATATATATATATATATTACACCGAACACACATATAGATACACACACGTGCAGGGATGAAAAGCTTACTTCCTGTGGCTGAACCCATTCACAGGTTTCGGTCAAAGCCTTGCGTCCGCTGTGCCGTTTCCACGGCGACGGCCGAGCGCCCGCTCTAATCAGCTGAGCTCATTAGCAAGTGAAAGGCTGCGTTTACCTCCTGTCACGCTCCGCGGCCGCGTTGGTGGCGTGGTCCGCCAGGAATGCGGGCGGTGTTGGGGGGGAGGGGGAGGAGCAGCCATTGTTCCGTCTCTTCATGCGTCCTGGTTGGAGCTCGAGGCGTCGTGGCTTGACCTGCGGTTGCTGTGACGTGGGAGCGGACGTCGAGCGTTTGGGAGCTTGTTCTGTTGTTCTATCAGGTTAAAGCTTCAAGCTTTCTTTCCCAGACTTAAATCCCCAAATTCATTCCTGTAAAGCAATGCAGCCTCTTATTTTATTTTATCTTTTATTTTTGGGCCAATCTTTAGTCTCTTTAGTTTTAAACAGTTTCATACCTGAATTATAAATGTTATTATCATTTATAAGTTTATAAGTCATTTAAGTTGTATGGATTAATAAATCATTGATTCTAGAAACTCTTTATTTTTACATCTTATTCTAAACTTGTCACGGTCCTCATTTGAATCGTTTCACGGGCCGGATTTGGCCCCCGGGCCGGCGGTTTGTGACCCCCGCTGGAGCTGCTTGGTCGTCGTATCCACGTTGGATGAAACTCGTGTAACGACACGTGATCGAAATCTTCATTTAAAGATATTTAATTTAGGGATATTATATATTTATGAGTTGAACATAGTTGAAATTCAAACCGTGGGGTGCGCCCTCTAGTGGGACACGACGGGATTGTGAGTGTGTGAATTGAAATGTCTTTAATGTCGAGCACTGGTTTGACCCCGTAACCCGTGGCTGTTGGTGTCCCAGGAGGTGGACTCCTTCGTGCAGGAGTTCCTCCGGGTGGTGCAGCGCCTCCCGTCCTGCGTCGCCGCCCTCCAGGCACTCGCCACGCTGCCGCCGCCCGCCGCCCACCGGCCGCTGCGCCAGTTCTGCGCCTCCAACCAGGAGAAGTTCCAGCAGCTCAGGAGGTGAGGACGCCGCTGTCGGGTCCTCGGCTTTAAACCGTTGCGTGGTGCTGGACCCGAGGCGACGCTGGCGTTTTGTTTCTTTCCAAAATGGCCGCCTCTCCTTCAATGTGTCTGGCGTGGGGGGACTGGCTCCGGGCTTATTTAAGTGTGTTTTTAATGGATGTAGTTTAGTTTCCCATGGTGGTGTCGTAACTCCTGCCTGGTTGCTGAACAACGATCATACGTCGCCATAAGTCTGAAAGTATAAAAGTTGGACCTGATTCCTGAAGCCTGCTTCACACCTCAAACGACGAGAACCAACCAGACGTCCACTGGTTCCTGTTGGGAGTCGCATGCCGCACTGAAAAGCTTCCAACGCCCGCGGGAGGTTAAAGGTCTGACAGGAAGTGATTAGAGGTTTAGGAAGTTTTTAGATCTTTAATGGAACAGGGCTTAAGACAAAGTAAATAAGTGACTTATTCCAAAATAACGACGTTTACGTTGTGTTGCCAGGGGCGTGGCTGGGATTCAAAGACGGGCGGGTTTTTTTGTTTTTTTGTTTTTTTGTTTTGTTTTTTTGGAGAGGCGGTACGGTTGCCTCTCGGGGCGTGGGGGGCGGGCAGCCCAGCTCCCTGCTTGTGTTTCCAATCAATTATTTGGTATTTTTCCAACGCTTTAATGCATCATCCGAATAATGGATCAGGGGCTTTTCATAAAACCTTGAGGGCTGAAGCCCCGGGCGACGCCCCTGTGTGTCACCTGTCTGTGAATTGCAAAGTGCAAAAATAAAAACTGATAATCCACGCAAACGCCGTTTGAAACGGTCGCTCATGGAACTTGGTGAATGTCCAGCTGAGCAAACTACTTCCTGTTGTTCTGGGGAAAAACCAGCTCTCCCGTTTGACATATCTCGGCACGCGAAACTCGGACGCGGTTCGTCCGGCGACCACTAGGGGGAGGGTCCGACTCAGCTGCGATTCGGGAGTGGGTGTGAAGCGAGCCTCAGAGCCTCAGAGCCTCAGAGCCTCAGCGCCTCAGCGCCTCTTCTTGTTGCTCCTCTGTGCAGGGACCTGGGTCTGGACGAGCTGCTGCGGCACTGCGAGCGCGTGGTGGCCAAGCTGCGCTTCCCGGAGCGGGACCCCAGCTTCCACAACATGGCCGGCACCGCCCTGTTCACCAGCACCTCCGCCGACATGCTCCGCAACTACAGCAGGTACAGCGTGGGCTGTGTGAACACTGCCGGGGTCAGAGGTCACAGGGTTATCTTCCCACTCTGTCCGTCTGTCTGTCTGTCTGTCTCCTGGCTAAGAATTACAGCGTTCATTTCCCATTCTTGGATTTAAAAAATCACAAACTATATCAATGTCATGATAATTGGCTTGACAACACACCTTTGTTGTTTTTTTTTCCCCTCAAAGAATCACCGCCGCCGTGGACAAGGTGGAGTTGCTATGGCAACAGGCCTTCTCCAAGGCCTGCGTCCAGCTGCAGGTGTTCCAGCTTCGTGAGGACGCGCTGCGGGTAAGACGCCGCTCCGGGATTCTATGGAAGGATTTTTACCAAAAAAACACTTTTTTCTTTTTGTCCTTAACTAAAGAATTGATGTAGAAAATGATTTGTGTGGCAGTAAATCACACCGTGGCCGCTTCTCCACCGCATGGTACCGGCCCGACTTGACTTTTTGGTGTTCCATCGGGCAAAAGTTGTGGATGGTACCTGGTACTATCTGCAGAGGTAAACCAGGTACCTGGTACCACGAGCGAGTAGCGTCAGGTCAAGTTGGGCTGTACTAAGCGGTGGAAAAGCAGCTTAAATGGAGCGAGGCAACGCTGGAAACACTGTTCTCTGGCCTCAGATCACCGAGGACATCGACGTTCTCCTGAAGAAGCTCCAGCTTCACAGGGTGGACGTCGCCAAAGACGAGGAACCGGCGCGGTCACTGGCGGCGGAGTTCGAGGCGTCCTTCCACACGCCTGCCATGTGTGTGTGTGTGTGTGTGTGTGTGTGTGTGTGTGTGTGTGTGTGTGTGTGTGTGTGTGTGTGTGTGTGTGTGTGTGTGTGTGTGTGTGTGTGTGTGTGTGTGTGTGTGTGTGTGTGTGTGTGTGTGTGTGTGTGCAAATGGACATTTCCATAAAATCTAAATCGGGACGGCATCACTACCTTGCAAGAAAGGAGGAATCAGTTCTAAAGGTAAACCATAAAAGTTTACGGCAGTAAAAGTTAAACAGCTATAAACTTTGTTCGTGGACGGGCTAACCGTTACAGAGGAAATTGGAGACAAATACTTTAGGTTAATAAAGTATTTAATCTTGTACAAGAGGAGCAGTTTCAGTGTAACAACACAACAGAATGTCACAGAGGAAGTGCTCAGTTCTCACTGGAGAGCTCAGCTTTTTCTACAGTCTTCTTGGAGTGGGAAACTGAGGAGCCGCTGGGATGAAGGTCAGTAGATGTGGCAACACCCCTGCGTAGATCATTGATGGGGCGGTTTCGTTGAAACAGACTATCTGTTGAGGTTCTCTTCCTCCTCTTTACGGCACAGAAAGTGACTAGTTCATGACAGGAACTCTACTCTAACTCGACTACAATTTATACATATAAAATTCTTATAACAACGGGCATTAAGAAAACATCTTTACATGTTTATGGTTTTAGAATTATGCTGACATTTTGTCAAGAGCTAGGGATGCTAATTTACAATTTTTTTTTTCTAACCAATAACTGACCCTCGTCTGCGGATCATTAACGATTATCAGACAATTTTAACGTATTAGGGTACCGTCCCCCCCAAACAAAAAATAAAATAAATAAAAAAAACCTCGACCCTCAACTATTTATCTTTTATTATTTATTGGGCTTCACAAATCATAACTAAGGGGAATCATGAATGTATTTATATACACGGACACAGCTCTTCACGCGCCACAATCCAATATCATCCAATTGCGCGACCGGGGAGCCCTGGAGTGGTTAAAACAAACAACTCAAGGAACTAAAACAACTGAAAACAGCAGAAACAATCTTTATTTTGTTTATTATTTTCTTTTTTTTTTTTCTTTTTACTGATCGTATTAATCGGTCAAAATTCTTGTGGGTTCATGGTTGAAGAGTCAACTACCTTGTCAGAGCAGAAGTGTGTGGAAACGGCTGAAGTGCCCCCTCGTTCCCCCCCAGGCCTTGGTCCGCCGGGCCGAGGGCGTGGTCCACAGCGTGGCCCAGACGCTCCCGCCGGGGGACGTGCGGGTCAGGGAGAAGTGGGTCCTGGACCTGGACGCTCTGAAGGCGGAGCTGCGCTCGGCCGTGGACGTTCCCCTGCAGACGCTCCGAGACGCGACGGACTTCCACCGCCGCTACCGCACCGTGAGTCCCGGAAGGTTCCGGACGGGACCGAAGCCGCTCTGTAGCCGGGGAAGTGACACCCCAAGAAGATGAGTATTAACAAACAATGCTTCTACACACTGCACGGAGTGTTGAACTTCTCAACCCCCCCCCCCCCCCCCCCACCGCAGAGCAGCAGGTGGTACGATCTGGTCCTGAGTGAGAACTTCCTGCAGGGTCTCCTCTCCAGCCTGGACCGGGCGGGGGGGCAGGCGCCGGCCTGGAGGGCGGGGCTGTACTCCTTCCTGAGGAGGACTCCGCCCCCGGCCTCCGGGGAGCTGCTCCAGCTCGCACGTCTGTCCAACGCCGTCCCCGACGAGGAGCTCCAGAGAGCGGGGAAGCAGCTCTCCCAGCGGTGAGGACAGCTGGGCGCATCCAAACCGAGCAGAGATATTTATTTATTTATTTGTTTATTGGGGGGGGGGGGGGAGATAGATAGATAGATATAGATATATCTTTTTTTTTTTTTTTTTTTTCATTCATTCATTCATTACTTATTATTTCAATGCAATAGAATAAACGGTTGCTTCTCAGGGTCGTCATCCCTCGTACGCAGCTGACGTTGGCTCCTCTGGGAGTCCTTCCAGTCAGAGCTCTGTAAACAGGGGAGCAATGGATCACAAAACTCTGGGTTTTGATTCACAGATCGGATCATTTTTCAGATTTTTTCCCATGGCCTTAAATGAGTACAACATTCAAGATGTCCAATGTTTAAATAAATTGTAAAATACATAAAATATTCAAACTCAATTGTTAAATTAAAATGCAATATGAGGCAGAATGATACCTTCTTCCTTTAAACCAGTAACATGTTCAATTTCTCACCTTTATAACAAACTACATTTCATAAAAAAGGCTTCAGAGTGAAGTGGATTACAGTCGTTGTAGAGAAACCTGCATCTCTTGACACAGCTGTTTGTTTACTGCGTCGCAGCGTCAACCAATCAATGCACTTCAGAGTAAAACACTACAGCTTTTGTCTTCATTTTCTTTTCACTGGAACTCTGCTTCCAGATTTGTGGAATTATTACTTTAAAAAGTATCAGCGGCGGTAAAACTCTTATTTCACTATGATGTTAAATTTTGCAATTGATCCGTGGTTCAGGTGAGAGTCGAACCGTGGAGGGGGCGACCCGTACGGAACAACTAGGATCCGTTCCACCACCATAGGCAATGGATCCAGGGAGCGTTGAGTTGACATGGATGTGTTTTCTGGTTCTCAGGTGTCTGACTCTGAGGAAGCTGCTGATCTCCCATGGTGCTGCCTCCTTCACCGACCTGCAGGTGGCGCTGCAATGGCAGTACGAGCTTCTGAGGAGCCGCCAGGCAACTCCGCCCCAAGGTGACGTCACTGGGGCCACACAACCCGAGGGCGGATGTGAAACGATCGGTCCGTCCATAAGCGCCGCTCCGGAGGCGGAGCACGTGGCAGGCCGCGTGCACCTCCAGGCCTCCAGCCCCAACCGCAGCCCGCAGGGGGTGGGGCGGGAGGAGAACCAGAACCACACCCGCCTGGCGATCCCCGCTCCCGCTGCGGGGGCCAAGCCGCCCTCTCTCAGCTCCTTTGACTCCGGCTTTGACGGCGCTGGGAGCAGCCGTCTCGAGTCCGGCGGCGGCAGGGAGGCCAGGGAAAGATCCTCCCGGCCGCCGCAGATCCACCAGGAGAACCTCTGCAGCGCGTCCGACACAGAGGACTTTGACTTTGGCTCGGTGGGAAACTCGTCCAGGGCCAGCATCCAGATCATCCCCAAACTGGCGCTGGACTCCCTCAACTTTGAGATCAAGGTTCAAAGGTCGACCACGCCACCCAGGAACCCCTGGCTCAGCCTCCCGGTGGACGACCTGGAGAACTCCTACACAGTCACCATCACGCAGAACCCTCCGGCGCAGCAGAAGGACCGGAAGTCCCCCGAAGGCCCTCGGTCCGGCGCGTCTCGGGACCAGCCCACGCAGACGGAGGCGCCGGCCGCGGCGTGGCCCGAGGCCCCGCGGACCCGGGACTGGATCCTGCAGACGCAGGGCCGCTTGGAGGAGCCTGAACTGAGCCCCATACGGAACGTGCTGTCCAGCACCATCACGGACGGGAAGGACAAGTCCAACTGCACCGCCGACGGGGTTCCCACGCTGCTGTGGGACTCGTATGACCTCCACGACCAGAACCAGGACACTCTGGAAAGGTACGGCCGCTGGGGAGGCGAGCTGCCAACACCAGCCTGTGGTCAGTTCAATGTTTGTCTAATGGAAGCGTGAAGGAGCCGCGTGTGCTGGTGGAGCCTGGTTGGCTGGTACCTGATAGTTTTGTTTATCGGACTTTGTAAGAAGGGATCTCAAGGAGTCGTTGTCTTCAGCCTTTGACCTGCGTGCGGTGTAACGACCTTCCCATGAAAGCTTCTGCCGAATAACGCATGACACGCCTTTGTGTTTCCCTCCCATGGTCAGCGCTGTGATGGACCTCTCCCTGCAGGACTGGGATGTGAGGGAGGAGGAAGACCTGAACGAGGTGCAGGAGATCCTGGAGCGGGCCGACGGGATACTGGGGGTGAGGAGCACCGGCGTGAATAATCGGGTCTTTTTTCCACATCTTCCCAAAACGAATGCGCTTTTGACTAATTTCTGCTTTTCGATTAATTTGTTAAAATAAATGAAGGCTCATTTCCTTTGCTCTTTCCTCCAGGAGGAGGAGAGCGTCCTGGCCCAGGAGGCCGTCCTGGACCTTCTCCTGAGGTCGGAGGGCAGAGGGACCCGCTGGGAGCTGTGCGATGCCGACGCCCTGCTCGCTGCGGTATGTGGGAGCTGCGGCGTGACCCGCTGACCTCAACAGTGGCAGAAAGATAATTACACGCACAGATATCTTAATTAAATCACTTAACTTTTAATACCCTTCATCAACGTTCCATGGAACAATGCTCTGTTGTTCTGGATGATCCCACCCCCTCGTCTACAGCTGAGCTGACGACCCTGGTCTTGGTGGTTTTGGGGTTAGGGTTTTAGGGTTAGGGTTAACAGGTTTCTGTCTCAGGTTGAACACGGGGGATCAGCTGATATCCCAAACACAAAGAGCCATGTCATACATTTCTGATAACGAAGAGAAGAGACTCTATTTTCTTTTTTTTTTTTTTTTTTTTGGGCACAGGAAGCATGTAAGGTGTATTTTAAATGTGGGAAATTGTTTATGTTGATGATGATTTTCTTAAGCCCAAATGAAGGTGAGGTGGTGCACTGCTACGAGAAAGAAGTTCAAGTTGAATCATTGAGAATATGTTTAGGTTAATTCACTGACGTCCGTCGACCCCCTGGTTTGCAGATGTCATCCACGGGCCTGACTGAAGCCGGTGTCCTCGGTCTGGGAGGAGCCCCGGGCCCCGTGGGCCGCGAGGGCCTCGCTCCCTGGAGACCCGAGGATGCAGGTCCGGCGGCTGCGGGTTCCATCTCCCCCCGCAGTGGGGCGGAGCTGGGGAACGTGCGGCTCCTGGACGAGCTTATCGCCGAGGAGAACCTGAAGATCCACGAGCTCCGACGGCGCGAGGGGGGCCCGGGGACGGCGGAGCCGGGGCCCTCAGGGGACAGGTCTTCAGAGGAGGACGGACCCGGACCGCCCGGCGTGGGTGAATACAGGCGGACCTTCCGGCTGAAGCTGGAGAGGGAGAAACGGGAGGTGGAGAAGATGGAGAGGAGTTTAAAGGAGGAGCTGGCCAGGGAGCGGAAGGTCGAGAGACGCGGCAGCACCAGGAGGGTGGTGAAGTGCTCCGCCCTGGGAAAGGCGGGGATCACGGAGGACCAAGCCCTCTGCGATGGACTCCTCTCGGACAGTCGCGGCCGAAATGCAGAACCCTCCACATTTACGGTCCCGGAGAACTCGGTGGAACCGGACCCGAGTTTAACAAAGGGTCTCCCTGAAGTACCGCACCAGGAGCCTCCAGAAGAAACGACACCAGAAGTTTCGGATCCACCGGAAGACGGGCCCTGTCCAGAAGAGCCAGACTCTGATTGGACGGGTCACGGTGGCCGCGGTGTCACGACTCCACCGGAAGCCTCCGCAGCCTCCTCCACTTGTGAAGACGGCGTTCAGCCTCAAAGCTCCGCTGACGAGGAAACAGTGGAAGCCGATCCAGTGGATCATGGCGGCTCCTTCAAACCGGAAGCTTCCCTGACACCTGAGACGGACCCGGGCGGCGGCGTGTTCGACCCGGGTGGCGAGCCGCCTCCTCCTCCCGTCCCCAGACCCAGAAAAGCCTCCGTTTTGGTCGACGGCCTCGAAGAGGGAGCGGCTCCCGGTCCCTTTGAGGAGGCGCTTGTGACGCCGGTCCCGCAGCGCGGTGGAGACGACTCCCTGGCAAAACCCGGAGAGCGAAGAAACGAGCTTCTGGATGACAGCGACGCCCCGGTCCTGTGCCGGGGGGCCGCATTCGGCGGCGGCGGCAGCAACAACAACAACAACAACAACCACGAAGCCCTGGACCGCTGTGCGTCCACAGATGCAGGAACTCCTCCGCAGATGGATTTAAACGCTTCCCATGACTCTGAGACTCTCTCTCTTCGGGACGAGAGCCTCGCTCCACAGCCTCTGCCCATGGAGCCTCCAGACGGGGCCGAGCCCACGGAGCCCGGTGGGTGGGCGGGGCCCGGTGGCGGTGGGTGGGCCCGGCCTGCTAGGTGGGCGGAGCCCTGCGAGGACTCTGACCACCGGCTTCTAGAAACCACAACTAGTTTGGCCGGAACCCAGCCCCAAGTGGACCTCCACAGCGCACAGGTAAAGCATTATGGGATGGGTTGTTCAATCCTTTATTTCTGGTGTTGCAACAGCACTGCAGAAAGGGACAGAAATTTAAAAAATAAAATAAAATAAAGCCGCAAACACCACTGTACACATCTATCTACACAAAGTTAACAGGGAGTACTACAATGCTGAGGAGTGACTAGTCAGCCCAATATAAATGTACATAATTGTTTCTATGCAACGGCTCAAAAAAAGATATACACGTGTATATTTTTTTTATGTCGTTGTTTGGGAACAAAACAGTCGAGGAAACAGCAACTTAAACAATCACACTTGAACCACGACGCGCCCATTTTACTACGTGTTCGTGACGTTGAACGTGACACACCAGGAAAAAAAGGCATTTCTCCCGGCGACGGGAAAGGTGTCAATCGCCTGTTTTTTTGCATTTTTGGTGTGAAAACGTTGTTCTTCGTGGTGTTATTGCACCATCGTAGCCTTGAACTGTATTGGTGACAAAACATGAACAAAACGCTCACACAAATAACTGCGATCATTGAATGAATAGTCGTTCCTACCTTCATTCATCTGTGGTACTTGAGCTACTCCCGTTCAATGGGAACTAATTTTGTTTTTCACACGTTTCTCTTTTCCTGATTGAATTTTTCCCACCGTCTCACGTCAAGTCGACAGATTTCAAGACTCCGATCGTGTTGGACGCCGGCTCCGGTTTGATGAAAGCAGGACTTTCTGACCAAGACCTTCCCAGTGTTGTTTTCCCAACGCTCGTCGGGCTTCCCAAGTACGAGGTAACGGCGTGGCTGACGGGAGCTGATCTCCTGCCGTTTCCTCCGTCCTCCGGTTCCTCTTCTGCTCCAACCTCCTCTGTTTGCAGGAGATCATGAACGGTGTCCTGCAGCGGGAGAGCTACGTCGGCCACGAGGCGCAGCACATGAGGGGCGTCCTGGCGCTGAGGCATCCCATCAAGAACGGAGTCGTCTGCAACTGGGACGACATGGAAAAGGTAGAAAAGATGTACATTATCCTGCAAGACATTGTGATCCATCCCATAGTATTGTATTCATATTTATTCATCAGTGTAGTACATCCCCCATATTTATTTTATTGATACTGAAAACAGTACAAGCTGCCACTAAGATATGACCATTTTACTGAACTCCTCCAGTACATAGTATTGCTTTTTCTTGTTTATTCTGGATATATTTTGTATATTTGTATTTCTTTTCTTTGGAAATTTTGATTTTTTTTTTTTGTACATTGTGGTTCTTTTATTTTATTTGTTGTCAGACTCGTATTTACTTTCCATTTTCTTGACGCAAATTATCGTTACCGTGACAAAGTCCTCGTCCTGATCCGAGTCATTTTGATAAAAAAATGACCCCACCCAGATCTGGCACCACACCTTCCAGCGGCTGGGCGTGGACGTGGAGGAGCACCCCGTCGTGCTGACGGAGGCGGCCATGAATCCTCTGGCCAACCGGCAGCGCACGGTGGAGCTGATGTTCGAGTGTTTCTACGTCCCGCTCGCCTACGTGGCCATGCAGGCCGTGCTGGCGCTGTACGCAGCGGGCCGCTGCACGGGTAGGGCCCGGGGGGGGGGGCGGTGTAGTTGGAGCCTTTCTTCACACCCTGTCAAGTCAAAATGAGGTGTGCCTTCTCCTTGTGATGTGCGTTCCACTTCACAAAGCTTACATTAGTAACGATTTCATCAAAAATTGGATAAAAAGGAATTTAAAAAAAAAAGTTGCCATTTCGGTGATTAGAAAATGTGAACATTTATATACATGATGACGATGTGGATGGGATGTTTCAGTATTCACAAATATTATTATTATTATTATATATTGTTTAATTTTCCCCCATTTTCTTCCAAATTTTTGTTGAGTCAGAAAAGGGACACACACACACACACACAGTCTAATCAGCCAAATCTAAATATTCCTCTGCACGTTTACGTCCTTGGAACGACCGCACGTGGGCGCGCCAACGCTCCCGTTTCTCGGGTTCTCCCTCCAGTCGTCCGTCGCCTTGAACGTCACGCAGCGCCTCCGCTTGCCGGGCAGGGCCGCTCCGTCGGGGCTGTCGTCGTCTCACCCCTCCGTCGTGTGCCTCCGCAGGCGTGGTGCTGGACTCCGGGGACGGCGTGAGCCACAGCGTGCCGGTGTTCGAGGGACACTGTCTGCCCCACGCCGTGCGGCGCCTCCCCCTGGCCGGACACGACGTCACCGCGCAGCTGAAGAAGGTAGCGAGCGGCGGAGCCTCAGAGCGACGCGGAGTCTGTTCACCTGGCTTATTTAAAAACACGGGGTTCGGATACTGCGGAGGTGATGTCGTAGCGCCGTGGAGGCGGGGTCCTCCACCTTGAGCGTTTTAAAGTAGGTGCACGAGGTCAAATCACCCGCGACGTGCATTGGGAATATCCATTCCCATGCAGGCGATTGAATTTGGTTATTCATATATTATCTAATCCAAAGGGTGCGACGATGCATGTGGAACGTGATGCATTACGTCGCAACATCAAAATGTGTGTTAATGGTTCAATAAAAAGAAACTGTAGAAAAGTCACTTAATGGTAGATTTTTATTTTTCATTACAGGATGTTTTTGTGATTTAAAGGTAACGTGAGCTAACGACCGACTCGTTTATTTCCATTGGAATTGGTTGGGTCGTGGGGAAATAAATATATTACGGTTTGTTCTGAATCAGTTTTATCCGCCAGGTACGTTTTACACACGAGGAGTTTTTCCTGGTGAGGTTTGGTGCGATTCACTACAGACTGGAAGTATTGAAAATATTCAAGGAAAAACCTTAACAGCCCGAAAAAATGGAGATCAAAAATAAAAACGCAAAAGTTTAAAAATAATTAAGATATAAATCTAATAAAATTGTCAAATACAGCCAAAAAATACAAAACACAAATGTTGACGTATATGATATTTAAGATATATACAAAAGGAAATACTATGCACAGGATAATTATGTGTAAATTGGGTATAAATTCAAAATATGAATTATTACTCTGTGCTGACATGTGACAGTGTGAAGAGTGTGGTACCAGTGTTATTTACTGTGTTGGTTACACGGGAAACGTTCCGTATTAGATGTTAATTATATGTATTTTGTGCCCTCACAGCAGGGGGTAGCACATGGCAACACGCTAAATGAAAGTACCAATGTCCAGCTCCTGCAGGAGAAGGGCGTGTCCATGAGAACGTCTGCGGAGCTGGAGATCGTGAGGGAGATGAAGGAGCACTGCTGCCGCGTGGCGCTGGACTACCAGGCGGAGCTGCGGGCGGAGCCGGAGCGGTCGGAGGCGTGCTACAGCCTCCCCGACGGGCAGGTGGTCTGCCTGGGCACGGAGAGGTTCAGGTAACAGCCTGTCCTCCGTGACCTCCACAAACACTCCACCTGGTCGCTGTGGTTCGGGCGGGGCCGAGTGGAGTCCGCCATGAAGGAACTGAGCAGAAAACAACTCTTATTACACTATTTATTTTTATGACCAGTACTACACAATTATTCAGCTATTTTACTACAGTTATTACACTATTATGATTACACTATTACTATTAGCATACACCATTAGTATACACTATTATACAATTATTACACAATTATTTGGGTACTTTTTACTATTACTGTACAACTTTATTATTATTATTACACTTATTATAATACAATTATTACACAATTATTCTAATTACATTTGTCAAGCTGTTTTTCCCACTTACTTTTTAATTGTTGTTATTCTGGGAATCACTTTTCCCAAAACCCTAACCCACCTGCTTTCATGCAGCCCTGTAACTAGGTGCCATTTTTTAAATACTTTCCCACAGTGTCATTTGGCTTTTTTAACAAACCAAAATATCTTAACAAGTGTAGAAAACAGAACATGACACTTGGTATAAACAAGGCAGTGATTCTGGTGTGTTACTGATATTAATAATAATAATAATCCTAAAATGGGGGTCCTCGCCTCCTCTGGTCCCCCCCCTGCAGGGCGGCGGAGATCCTCTTCAAGCCCGAGCTGATCGGACGGGAGCATTATGGGATGCACGAGAGCCTGTACAAGTCGATTCTGAGCTCGGACATCGACCTGCGCACGGACTTCCTGGGGAACGTGGTTCTGTCAGGTGACCGGGGATCGAGTTACGGCTCCGACAGCTGCACACTCTCCGTTCCGGCAAGAGTCTGTCTCTGGTTTTTGGGTTTTTCCCGCTGTTTAGACGCAGGGATCTGGATTCATGAGTTTACCGCCATGAGATGACATTAAAGTGGTAATCCATCAGATTGTCTGTTTTGGATGGATCACACTGCAACTCCCAGAATTCCTTTCAAGCTTCAAATTTAAAAAAGATTCTTATTTTGTTTCGTTTTAACATCCAGGTCATTTCTTTTCCCCAAAGTCTTCTTGATTTTGAGTTTATTTTTCTTTCCTCCTTCGTTCTTAGTCTCTTGTTTTTTTTGTTGTTTTTATCTGCATCGTCAGTGTAGTGACCACAACTCACGACGCTGCTTTAGAAAATTCACTCAGCAGCGTTGAGGAGAACATGCGTTCATGGAGAAAATACATTGAATGGCTGTTTCTCATGCAGTGGCAGCAAAAAACAAACAAACCATCAAATATGTTTTGGAGATTTTTTTATTTTTAAAGAAGTGTGTGTGTGTGTGTGTGTGTGTGTGTGTGTGTGTGTGTGTGTGTGTGTGTGTGTGTGTGTGTGTGTGTGTGTGTGTGTGTGTGTGTGTGTGTGTGTGTGTGTGTGTGTGTGTGTGTGTGTGTGTGTGTGTGTCGTCGCCTGCAGGACATTTCAGTTGTCCTGCGAATCATTTCCGTCGGTGGTTTAACGCTAGATATCGTCTGTGGCTCTGGTTACCATGGTGATGTCGTTCATTATCATCGTCAGGAGCGTTTTGACCTTCAGACGGTTTCGGCGTCTAATCAACGGACATAATATCCACATTAGTCATGATCGGTTCTCGTGGGTTTTTTTTGCGTGTGAATATCTGAAAACACCAAAATATTGTGGAGTGATCAGTATCTATGGATGTTTTTTAAATGGTAAAAACATTTATTTATTATTTCTCGACTTTGCCCCCAAATTGGAATGAAATCTGCATGAGTGATTCCTGCGGCTCGCCGGGCTGCTTTGCCTCCGCCTGACGCTTGTTTCTGTCGCCGTCGTCCAGGTGGGAACACGCTGCTGCCCGGTTTCCCCGAGCGGCTGCAGCGGGAGCTCGCCGCCCTGGTCCCGTCGGCGCCGTCCGGCCGGGTGCGGGTGTCCAGCCCGGCCGACCGGGACTTCTCGGTGTGGCGGGGCGGCGCCGTCCTGGCCAACCTGCCCTCCTTCGCCGCGGCCTGGATCAGCCGCCAGGAGTACGAAGAGTACGGGCCGCAGGT
This sequence comes from Zeus faber, assembly GCF_960531495.2. Classification (NCBI taxonomy): domain Eukaryota; kingdom Metazoa; phylum Chordata; class Actinopteri; order Zeiformes; family Zeidae; genus Zeus; species Zeus faber. Next base: position 50,054,649 of record NC_137189.1, on the reverse strand, counting down.
GGTCCTCAGGAAGTGCTTCTGAACAAAGTGCAATACGAGTTTATATGAATATAAATCTATATAATATATTCACCGCGGTGCCACGCTCCAGGTCGGAGCTTTTTAAAATAATTGTTCTGTTTGTCCGTCTTTTGAAATATTCGGGACTTCTTTTTAATTGTCGCCGGGCAGAATACGGACCATCTCTGTCCGACTCCTTCGCGGTGAACTTGACTTTTCTTTCCTCTGTTTGCTGCCTCCTTAAATGTCCTTAAATGTCCAGTTCTCTGGGTTTCTGTCGTCCCAGCGTGCGCATGATGGAGGATTTGGGCGAACGGCTCTTAACGATGCGAGGAGAGGGGGTTCATGTCCCCTGACGATGTTTGTCATTGTTGTTTTTGTTATTAATTTGACCTTTTCCCAGCAGCCGCTGTCTGGGCGTTCATGGTGAAGCGCGAACAGACGCTGAATAAATAATAACTCCTAATATGAAAAACAACTTTCTAAGTTAACCTATAAAGATGTGATGTTTCTTGCTTCAGCGACGAGGGCGTCGTTCTCTCCCCACCCCCACCCCCACCCACCCCCTCGTCTCCACGCCGCTCGAACCGACGGAGCTTTGATTCCTTCAGAAGAGTCAGAACAAAGAGGATTCCAGTGGAGGCCCGGCGGGGGCCCGGCGGGGGCCCGGCGGGGGCCCCGCTGCCTTCATTTCTCATGTTTTCCTTCTTTGACTTTAGAAGTGTTTTATTTTCGTTTATTTTGGGGTTTTGGTTGTTTTGTTGTTGTTTTTGGTTGTTTTGTTGTGTTGTTGTTTTGGCTGTGTGGCAGTGTTGAGGTGGAGCGGCCTCCCGACGGTGCCAGAACCTCGTTGTTTTCCTTTGTTTTTTGACTTGAAATCCGGAGGAATTTCGCCCCCGAACCTCCACCTCGTGGCGTCGCCGTTCCCCTCAAGTTGTGACTCCAGCGTGACGGTGATGGTGACCCCGTCTTTGCTTTTTCCCGCTCTGGCTTTGTGTGTTTTTTTTGGTGTGTTCTTTGTCAGAGTGCCGTGTTTAACGTGTTCCTGGAGCATGGGGTCGTCATGTGAGGCGGAGCTCGGGTCTCGGGTGGAGAGCGGCAGCGTCTGTGGGAACAGTGGAGCTTTATGTTCTACCGCGAGCGAGGAGACCTCCGGGGGAGTGGAGAACGCGTCCTCCCTCGGAATGTACCAAGTCCCCCCCCCCCCCGCGACGATATCTATGTCCTGTACGTTTTTATAATAAATATTTTATTCTTTAACTTCTGCGTCGCTTCCTTATTTTAATACTTGTGTTTGGCTGCACAGGAGACATAAGCGTTTGAACCGTTCTCCAACGCCAGCTGCTTTCAATCAACACAAACCTTTATGAACTAATCTCAGGTTTCCAGCGTTTCCCCAAAAACCCAAACTGGGATGGATTTCTGTGGAGCAGAGTCCCAGGCTTCAGGGGAAGTATTCACAGATTAAGATTCACAGATGTGTGTGTGTGTGTGTGTGTGTGTGTCCACCTCTGATCCCTTGAAATTACATATAAATAAGTGGAAGCCATTATTACTTCAAATACCTAAGATACGACGACGCTGAGGTTCTTATGTGTGGATCCAGCCACAACACTGTAAAACAAAATTATTAATAAAAGAAAATGTACAGAAATACGTTTCAAAGTAATAACACCCGGTCGCCGTGGCTACCGTCATGTGATGCCTTTGTGATGTCACAGCCCCCCCCTCCCCTATAAAGCAGAACGTTTGGAAGCGTCTGTTTACACCAAAGACGACGATACACACACTCATACGTGTACGTACACGCACTCATACATGTACACACACACACACACACAGGGCCAGTGCACAATGACAATTTCACCATGTGTTGTCTCGATGTTATTAAAGTTGCACAAGCATCCCCCTCTACTTTAATATTCCTCACCCTACACACACACTGCAACTACCTTTGCACTAATGCACAGGATCCCATTTCGTCCCTTGATCAAGGGCGCCCCCCAGTGGACAGAGCGAGCCTGCACCATAGCAACGGGGACGCGGCGCGGTCTGTTACCCTGGCAACCCCATCAAACAAATGCACGCAGCTCTTTTGCGGCGTCCTCCACCCGCTCGAGCCCTGTGCTGTCTCTCCTCAGGTCGGTGCAGGCGGAGATGTCGCAGGCTCAGGCGGAGAGCGTGATCAAAAGCATCATCCGGGAGATCAACCAGGAATGTGCCCTGAGGGGTCCCACCCTGTCGGAGACGCTGGTGGCGTTCATGGTTGGTGACCACACGCAGCCCCTTCAATGACCTTTTAACTGGACATCGTCTCCTACAGCAGATCAAATGTGTAGTGGTGGAAAGTGAAAGTACCTTATTATTGTACTTAAGTAATAGGAGGTAGAGCTGGTGGTCTAGTCATCTAAAGGTTGCTGGTTGGATCCCAGGCTCCTCCTGCTAGCATGCTGTAATTTCCTTGAGCAAGACACTTAACCCCTAATTGCTCCTGATGGCTGCGTCCGTCGGTGATTGAACAATTGTAAGTCGCTCTGGATAAAAACGTCTGATCAATGTAATGTAATAATGTAAATGTACAGTGCTGTTAGAAAGTTTGGGAACCCTTTCGAATTTTCTGAATGTTTGCATATGTTTGAACTAAAGTGTGATCATCATCCAAGTCCTAAAAATAGAAACAAACAAAACTTTTTTCGCTTATTTATTAAGCAAAGCTCGGAGGAAGCTCCTCCTTCCAGATCTGCTCCTCCAGAGACTTGTGCTCCGACCGTTCCTTGCTGGACCGACTGTGTGTTCGGGGTCTGACCCACCTCCTGCTGGGCTGCAGCTCCTGGACCGACACCCCAGCCTTGTCCCGGAGACTCCGTGGAAGCGTAGCACTGCCCCCGGCCGTGTTTCATGGTTCTAGTGAGGTTCTACGGAGGTTCTACGGAGGTTCTACGGAGGTTCTGATGTTCCACCGTCTCATTTAAGACAGGAAGTCATTTTCTGGCTTCACCGCGGTCGTTGACAAACTTGAGACGGGCAGCGACGTTCTTCTTGGAGAGCAGCGGCTTCCTCCGTGGTGTCCCGCTCCCATGGTTCAGTGTTTCCTGGTGGTGCTCCTGGTGATGGTCCTGGTGGTGCTCCTGGTGGTGGTCCTAGTGGTCCAGGACCCACGACCACCATGAACTCTGCAGGTCCTCACACATCTCCCTGCTCCTCTCTGTGCCCTCCTGGAGTAAGGACTTTTGATCGCCGCGTGGGGTCCTGGAGTCCAGACTTTGATCGTGAGGGACCACCCTCGCTCATCCCGTTGATCACCACCCATCGGTCCTTTGATTCCACTGATAATCCTGATGGAGAATCATTTTGCTCAATAAATGGATTAGAAAGTGTTTGTCACACACTGGCCACTCACTTCGCAGCAAGAAGGTCCTGGGTTTGATTCCCGCCTTGTGCTGAAATTCTAAAGGGTTTCCAGCACCGCAGGATTGGTAGAAACAAAAGTACAGCAGTACTTTATGTATAAGATGTGTACTTTTAACACAACTAGTACATTTGATAGCGGGTACTTGTACTGTTACTCAATCTACTTTCATCTCAGGGTATTTGTACTTTTATTTCCTCCACTGTCGTTCTTTCATCTCAGGTCAAAGCCGTCGTTCTGGACCCGAAAAATGAGTTCAACGTGGATCGGAAGCTGACCAGCCAGGACGTCCAGAAGCTGGTGGAGGTGGGTGCACGCGTCCTACGTCACATTTCCACCCGGTTTTTAAAAAGCCGTGAAGCTTTCCTCCGCCCAAAGTCCGACATTTCTTGAAGTGAACGAAATGAAAGATTCTCCACGTGAGCGGAGTTCATTTCTTCACCTCCAGAAAGTCCAGATTCCCTGGTTGCTCCGACGGCCTCGGTGCTTCTCATCCTTCGCTGCTTCCTCTGCAGCTCTGTGTGGACAAGCTGATGCAGGAATGCAGCCCCGCCCTGGACACCATCAAGATGCAGGTTTTCTTTGATATGAACTACACGTCTCGCCGTGAGTGGATCATGTGACCCTGAACACACACACACACACACACACACACACACACACACACACACACACACACACACACACACTCATGCACACACATACACACACATACATACACATACATACACATATACACACACACACACACACACACACACACACACACATATAAACACACACACATATACACACACACATACACACCACATACATGCACATATAGACACATAAACACACACACATACACACATATACACATATACATACATACACACATATACACACACACATACACACCACATACATACATACATACACACACATACACACACATATACATACACACACATATAAACACACACATATATACACACACACACCACATGCATACAGTACATACACACACATACACATACATACATACACATATACACACACATACACACACATACACACATATACACACATATACACACATACATACATACACACACACACACACACACACACTGATTTAAACAAGCTGTTACTTCAAGATTCAAGAGGTTTATTTGTCACATACATATGCATACTTTCATACACAAACATACTTTTATACATGTACATACGTTCATACATATACATACTTTCATACACAAACATACTTTTATACATGTACATACGTTCATACATATACATACTTTCATACATATACATACGTTCATACATATACATACGTTCATACATATACATACTTTCATACATATACATACTTTCATACATATACATACGTTCATACATATACATACTTTCATACATATACATACGTTCATACATATACATACATTCATACATATACATACGTTCATACATATACATACTTTCATACATATACATACGTTCATACATATACATACATTCATACATATACATACATTCATACATATTCACACTTTCATACATATACATACGTTCATACATATACATACATTCATACATATACATACATTCATACATATTCACACTTTCATACATATTCATACTTTCATACATGTATATACTTTCATACATATAAGCAGTGAAATGTCTTTGCAACTCACCCGGAGATTTTGCACAATAGTTACTAAACCGAACATAATAACTAACCTAATTCCTACCTCGCAACTAACTGAAACAAACTGATTCCTAAAACGTAAAGCAGGTCGTGAATAAAATAATATAAATACAAATAAAATAAGATTCAAAAATATAATACAAAGTGGGGGTACAACATAGAAGTAAAGGGAATAGAATGTGTCCCAACATGTATATGGGATAGACTATTTGTATATACAGATATGTGCAGTAAAGTGCATGAGAATAAAGCGAGTATGGAGATATACATTACAGTATACAACAGTATGACACAGTAATACAGTAACACCCAACGGAACAGCAATACAGTACAGTATGTAGTTTAAACCCATTCAACGGGTGAATAGATATCCACTGTTTTTAATCAATTAACAAACCTGAAGATCTCAAAATGAAATTCTGAATGTTTTATTTTGTAATTGTTTCTAATTAAAACAAACGTATGGATTCATAAAAGCGGCAGCGAGGACGTGGCCAGTCTCTGAAATTATATCTTTAAATTGTAAAAAACACACACCGTGTAGGAGTTAGGACACAATGTGGGAGCTGGGAGACAGTCTAGGAGACAATGTAGGAGCTATAGGAGACAGTATAGGAGCTAGGAGACAGTCCATGAGACGGTGCAGGAGCTAGCAGACAGTCTAGGAGACAGTGTAGCAGCTATAGGAGACAGTATAGGAGCTAGGAGACAGTCTAGGAGACAATGTAGGAGCTATAGGAGACAGTATAGGAGCTAGCAGACAGTCTAGGAGACAGTGTAGCAGCTATAGGAGACAGTATAGGAGCTAGGAGACAGTCTAGGAGACAGTGTAGCAGCTATAGGAGACAGTATAGGAGCTAGGAGACAGTCTAGGAGACAGTGTAGCAGCTATAGGAGACAGTATAGGAGCTAGGAGACAGTCTAGGAGACAGTGTAGCAACTATAGGAGACAGTATAGGAGCTTGGAGACAATCTTGGTGACAGTGTAGGAGTTAGGAGACAGTGTAGGATGTAGGAGAGAGTTTAGGAGCTAAGAGACAGACCAGCAGACCGTCAAGAAGACGGTGTAGGAGCTAGGAGAAAGTGTAGGAGCTAGGAGACAGTGTAGGAGCTAGGAGACAGTGTAGGGGCTATAGGAGACATTCTAGGAGCTAGGAGACAGTGTAGGAGACAGTGTAGGAGCTAGGAGACAGTGTAGGAGTTGGGAGACAGTTTAGGAGACAGTGACGGAGCTAGGGAACCATCTAGGAGAGAGTCCTGGAGCTATAGGAGACAGCCTAGGAGCTAGGAGACAGTGTAGGAGCTAGGAGACAGTGTAGGAGCTAAGAGATACTGTAGGAGATAGGAGACAGTGTAGGGGCTAGGGAACCAGCTAGGAAAGAGCTTGGAGCTGGAGACAGTCTAGGAGACAGTATAGGAGCTAAAGGAAACAGTCTAGGACCTAAGAGACAGTCTACGAGACAATGTAGGAGCTAGGAGACAGTGTAGGAGACAGTGTAGGAGTTAGGAGACAGTGTAGGGCTTAGGACACAGTGTAGGAGACAGTCTAGGAGACAGTGTAGGAGTTATGAAACAGTCTAGGAGCTAGGAAAGGAGGCCCAAGGTTTATAAGAAATTATAAATGTTGACACTGGAAATGTTAAAACTGCCGCCTCAGTCCTCTTTGGAAACATGCTGCTGTGTGTGTGGTTCTGTGTGTGGTTCTGTGTGTGGTTCTGTGTGTGGTTCTGTGTGTGTTTTTGTCCAGGGGAGTTTGTGGAGGAGCACCAGCGGGTCCTGCAGGCCCGGCTCAGCCCGCTGTGCAGGGAGATCACAGAGGTGCGGGTGAAGACACAGGAGGAGCTGCAGGCGCTTTACTCCACCATCACCAGCTTTGTGCTGCTGCGCTCAGGCCTGGGACCGCCCAGCGACGTCAACACGGTGCGGGAGACCACAGGTGGGACGTGGGACCACCTGGGACCGGTACCGCGGTCTGGTGGTCACATAGGGATCCGGATGGATAAATGAATATACAGCACACCGATCAGCCACAACAATAAAACCACGTGCCTCATAATGTGCAGCTCCCCCTGGTGCCACCAAAACAGCTGTGACCCGGGGAGGCATGGACTCCACCAGACTCTGAAGGTGTCCTGTGGTATCCGGCACCAAGACGTTGGCAGCAGATCCTTTAAGTCCTGCAAGTTGGGGTCGGGGCCCCCATGGATCAGGCTTGTTGTTCCAGCACGTCCCACAGATGCTTCATCGGATTGAGATCTGGGGGATTTGGAGGCCAAGTCAACACCTTGAAGTCTTTGTCATGTTCCTCAAACCATTCCTGAACATTTCTTTTCAGTGTGGGAGGGCACATTATCCTGCTGAAAGAGTCCCGCGCCATCAGGGAGTACTGTTGCCATGAAGGCGTGTACTTGGTCTGCAACAAAGTTTTGGGAGGTGGTATGTGTCAAAGTAACATGAAGGACCAGGACCCAAGGTTTCCCAGAAGAACATTGTCCCGAGCATCACACTGCCTCCGCCGGCTTGCCTTCTTCCCATAATGCATCCTGGTACTATCTCTTCCCCAGGTAAAGACACACATGCATCCGCATGATGTAGAAGAAAAGGTGATTCATCAGACCTCCACCTTCTTCCATTGCTCCATGGTCAAGTTGTGATGCTCACGTGTCCATTGTAGGTGCTTTCAGGGGTGGACAGGGGTCAGCATGGACACTGTGAGCTCCCATACGCAGCAAGCTGCCATGCACTGTGTGTTCTACACCTTTCTATCAAAGCAACATTCACTTTATCACCACTTTGTGCTACAGTAGTTCTTCTGTGGGATCCAACCAGACAGACTCCACTTCACTCCCCACGTGCATCAATGAGCCTTGGGCCCCATGACCCTGTGGCCGGTTCACCGCTCGTCCTTCCTTGGACACTTTTGGTAGTAACCACTGCAGAGCAGGAACAGCCACAAGACCTGTGCTTGTGGAGATGCTCTGACCCAGTCGTCCAGCATCACAATGTGCTCCTTGTCAAAGTGGCTCAGATCCTTACGCTGCTTCAACACATCAACTTTAACAACTCACTCTTCACTTGCTGCCTAATACATCCCACCCCTTGACAGGTGCCATTGGAACCAGATGATCAATGTTATTCACTTCACCTGTCAATGGTTTTAATGGTGTGGGTGATCGGTGTATAGAATAATGAAATCTTACTTGATTTAAAGGAAAAGTTTTCCCAACTCAGGTCTTCTTAAAATGTTGGTTTCCATCATTGTTCATATCAACGACCTGCTGAAGGCTTTACTGCTGAGAAGCTTCTGACTGGACTCCAATGCAGTCGTATTTGACAAAAAAAAAAATATATAATAATTAAAAAAAAAAAAGAAATATGCCAAATCTTCTTTGTGAAACCGTAAAATTGTCTGTAGCCAACGTTATGCTGTGGATGTACTGCGGCAATTGCTAAAAGTATTTTCAAATGAAATGTGATGTGATGTTTGGATGTGATTCAAAATATTCAGAAATGTTTAAAACATAGACACGTGGGAAAATAATGTGAGTTTCCCATTTGGTGGGACCCAACGTTTTAAGGCCTGAGCTGAAAATGGCAAAGCTGTCCTTTAAATGAAGGTTAGGTTTAGGTCGGTAAAAAGTCAAACTGTCTCTCGACGTGGATGAGATTTCCATCCCGTTTCCCTCGCCGCAGCCGCCCTGCAGAGCATCTTCCCGCAGCAGGAGCTGGGCACCTTCATGTCGCTCGCCAAGAAGGACAAGGTCCAGCAGCTCAACGAGCTGACCAGCGTGGTGATGGGGATCCGCCTCTTCAACAAGTTCCTCCACAAGGGAGGAGAGTCCATCGACGACCGTGAGCTCTGGCTGTTTGATTCTGGGAGCACAATGTCCCCTGCAGCATAATGTCAAGTAATACAGTTCAGGAACCAGTCAGTCATACCAACTGACTGACTGATCAAATAGATGCAAAACACTAATGAAATAGATGCAAAACATTGGAGGGTTTGGATTGTCTCTCTCTCCCTCTGTCTGTCTCTTTCCCACCAATGTTTTCTTTCTTTTCCTCATGTCTCTCTCTCTCTTTTATGTTTATCTCATTTTTTCGTCGTCCTTCTCTGTTTTCTCATGTTCCTTTTCTTTTTTCCAATCTCTCTCCTTCTTCTCACGTCTCTCTCCCTATTTTTCTCATGTTTTCTCATTTCTCTCTCTCTGTGTCTGCGTCGCTGTCTCTCTCTCGCCCTCTCCAATGCTTCTCTTTTTTCTCACCATTCTCTCTGTTTTCTCATGTTTGGCTCTTTCTTTCTAATCTCTATCTTTTTACTCATGTTTCCTCTGCTTGTTTTCCACTCTTTTTGCCCATGTCTCTCTTTTTTCCCTCATATCTAGTTGTTTGTCGCTCTCTCTTCTTCAGGTTCTCTATACCTCACGTCTCCATCTTTCTCATGATTCTCTCTTTTGCTCTCGCTCTCGGTCATTTGATCAACCAAAACAAGAAATGACTTGATATATTATTTTGATTTTCCTGACCCTGCATCAAGAATATGCAGTAAGGTTTCATTCCTAAACCGAGAAAACACCCTAAAAAAGATTCAAGATTCAAGATTTTTATTTGTCACATACATATACATACTTTCATACATATATGCAGTGAAATGTAATAAAACTCATGTTTAAGAAGCTGAGGCATTTTATTTGATCAGCCCCACTCCACCTGCGTTCCCGGGACCAGGCGTGACCCCCGCCTCTTTTTGCACCGTCAGTGCCCGCGTTCCTGGGCCTGACTCTGCCGGCCGCCAGCCACAACGCCCAGCAGCAGTTGGAGCAGTCGCAGCGTCTGGCCTGGAAGTGCACCGCGCTGCTGGAGAGGGCGATAAGCAGCGAGGCAGAGCAGGAGGAGTCGGACCCGTCCCTCACCCTGCTCAAGCAGTCGCTCTACAACCTCAGGCAGCACGAGACCTTCCTCAAGGTCATTCTGGTGAGCTCGGCGCTTTGCAGTGCGGCTGTGCCTTCATTCCGCCGCGAGGCCGTCAACTTGGTGCGGTCATTGGGTGCGTTTTACAGATGCAGCCGCCTGGAACGGTCGGCTGGTCCATGACAGGCTAGTGACAGGTCCATGCTTATCTGGATGGATGGATGTATCCGGCTGGCAGCCGGCTGGGGGCTGCTGGGGGCGGCCGCTCTGAGTGGCTACTACTGTTGGTGTTTTGAGTTCAGATTTCCATCCGAAGCATTATTTTTGCTGAAAAGTCTAGAGAACATTACTAGAATGTTTAATTAATTATCTCTCGCCTGAACTAAGTCTACAGTAAAATTGCACTTGACTGAAAACTGAAACAAGTATGATGCATTTCATAAAAAGGCTCCATATTATGGTATACTCAGGCTTGCATTTTAAAACAAGCTTGTAAAATGCAGTGATCACCTTAAATTTCACTATGATCTTATTTATTTACCCTGCTTCTTCTCAGATCATGTGCTTCTTCTTCTTAGAAATCTAATCTTTTTCAAACTCTTCTTCTTATTTAGACTCTAAATCAGGGGTCTGGGGGGCCACATCCGGACCAGACACTTTAATATGGCCACTACATGGTGATAATATATCAATAAATCTGACCCACAAACATTTTTTGCCAAATTAATCCACACAAATGTACTTAAAGTTTTCAAAATATAAAACTGAATTAAATATATTACAAGAGCTATTTTTAACAGGATTATGAGGCAATTCACTAATGTGCGGGAGAAAAAACAAACAAACAGGTCGGTTTTCCCTTGAAGTTCAACACGGCCCCCTAGAAGAAGACAACCTGGCCCCAGGGCCCCCAGGTCATTTGAGGGGGAGACCCCTGCTTTAAACCTCATTTGTTTTCGTTTTGAGACTCTTAACCTGTTTTTCTTTCTCTTTTGGACTCCACACTGGTGTTTTGGTGGCGTTCCTCCGCAGGCCGACCTGAGCCAGTGCTCCCGTCAGGTGGAGCTGCTGCAGACTGACCTCACCTCCAGGATGAGCATCCTGACGGAGACGGTGCAATTCAGGACGGCCGTGCCCACAGCGCTGGTGTTTGTAGGTTCAGAGCAGACACAGAAAAGATGGATGGATGGACGGATGGATAAAAAGATGAATGAATGGATGGATTATAGATGGATGGATGTAGGAATGGATGGATGGATAAATAGATAGATAGATAGATACTTTATTGACACCGAGAGAGAAATGTTTCTGTCACAGCAGCTTACATCAAAAAAGGAAACAAAAAAACAACATAATAAAAACACAAACAGTAAGAGACGAATAAACCTCAGGATCACCTGAAATGATATAAGTCTACGGTAAAGCTGAGATTAATTGGAAGATGAAGATGGTTGTAAACTCAAGATAAAGAAAACAATACTCTTACAATAACTTGTGGTTGACAGTACGCCTAGGTGTGAACCTAGAATCACCAAAAACCATAAAATCATCCCAAAAAGCAAGAATAATTGGAAATATCATCTAACCTAGAAGTTTCAACAAAAAGTGTGTCATTAAGCAATCACCAGTGAAATCAGATATCCAATAAACCTAATGCAAAAAATAGAAATATACATCAACTGAGAAAATGAACGAAAAAAGAAAACACCAAATAAAATACATAAAATACACTTAAGAAAAAAATGATACAATAACCCCACCCTAACACTTCACATTCTAGTGGTTGTGCAATATTTGCATAGATGCAAATGTGCAGTACATTTTTATTTGCATTGTGAAAAAACTATATATATATATATATATATATATATATATATATATATATATATATATATATATATATATTTTTTTTTTTTTATATAAACAAAAATATAAAATTGTTAAATATACACAAATAGTGGAAATGTACAAAACAGAAATGGTCAAATATGTAAAAATATCCATAATATACAAATGTGACTCTAAGCACAGGATTGATGAGTGTAACGCCGCCTCAAAGACATTGTTGAACTACTTTGTAATAATACAATAAACAAAACGCCCCAGACAATATCTAGTGGGTATCGCGATAACGACGATATCATATCAATAGATGGCCCGGGCCTGGACTCGCCCCTCCCTCTCTCTCTCTGTCTCTCTCTCGCCCACAGCCGCACTTCACCGTCCTGGGGGAGCTGTGGAAGGGCTTCCAGGACGAGATGCTGCTGCTCAGCATCCTGGACAACATAGCGGCGACGCTGCAGCCCTACCTGGCCGCCCAGTCGCAGCTCTTCCCCGAGAAGCTGCTGGACGACATGCTGCAGGGGTCGGAGGTCAAGACGGACGAGCAGAGGGTCGCCGAGTCCGCGGGTAGGCGGGAAGCTAGAGTCATACCTGGAGGGAGGGTCCGGGAGGTCTGCGGAGCTTGAGATACGTCTGATCCTCAATAATGAGCTTTCAAGGTTGGAAAGGTGCTGGAAGTTTGAATGAATACCTGGGAAATGGGGAGTGATGGTATTGATGGTAAACACTCGGCTCAAGAAGTCTGTGATCAGACAATGACAAATTAATATACATTTTGTAAAACAAATATCTAATCGTGGTTCTGGAAAAGGTCTTAACGTGTTATTTAAATGTAATTAAATTTAATTTATCTTGAGACCAAGGCCAAGGAAGCAGCAGATCAATGTTACCGAATACATGAACACTCCACACACACACAAAAGGAAATGCAGCACAATATAAAACAAGGTTCACACCTGGAAAGGGAAGAACGAGGAGGTGCGACGACGAGCGACGACGAGCGACGACGAGCGACGACGAGCGACGACGAGCGACGACGAGCGACGCCAGCTCCGTCGCGAGCGTCCCCTGACTCTCCCTCTTCCTGTCGTTCTTTCACAGACGACCGCGTCGATCCTTCCGAGGCGACGGGCCGGGAGTGGTTCCACCCGGACACCGTCGGCAACTTCGACAAGCTGCCGCTACAGTACCGAGGAACCTGCGGCTACACGCTGGTCAACAAAGAGGGACTGCTGCTGCCGGGTGTGTAGGGCTGCCATCGCTGCCTGGGAGGGCGGCTGCTTCTTCACACTAAATATATAATAATAATAATAAATATATACATAATAAAATATATAAATAATAAAATAATATTAATAGCCGAGCGGTGGAGTCCACACCGCCCACCTTGCACGATGCCAACGCCCCACCCAGAGCCACAACCTGCACACACATAACAAATTTGATGATGATGTCACAAAGTGTCCGGCTCAACAAACCCGTCGCGCTCCCCCACCCGACAGGAAGTTGTGGAACGTCGGCGTGCCGGCGACGCACGAGCGATCTGCCGCTTCCGGTCAATTTCCAACCGTTTTTCCACTGAATTCCTGTGCCAGACGCGGTACAATATGGATCAAACTTGAACCACAACATCTCTGAAATTTCCAGGTTGTAACGACACCTCAACCGTGTCTGTGGGTGCCGCAGTGTTCCAGACACTTTTAGCCCTAGAAATGCTAAGGAGAAAAATAATGCCGAAATTTTTAATAAAAACAGTTGGACCCCTTATAATAAAAAAGTATATGTGTAATAGACTCGGCATGACCCAAGGAATCCATAGATGCAAGAATTTTGTCGCTGCTTCGTGCTGAACCCCTAAAGATAATAATAATAACAATTATATAATACCTGCCAACGTTGAGATTCGCTGTATTGCACCACCTGCACCGCCCCTGAACAGAGCAACTCAGGGTTGCCAGGTTGCTTTGTGAAGACAGTGTAGAGTCTGTATTACATTGAGAAATCTAATCTGGCGACTTCACTCCTCTGTCAAATACAGACCCACTGGATTTTGTTATTTAAATCGGGGGAATTTGTGAGCTTTCAAGGAGGAATTATAAAACAGGGAACATGTCGGTTTTTTAGTTTAAATTATTTTATTTTACTTTAAAATTGCATAATTCTAGGAAAATTGGCCCATAAATCAAATAAGATTGTGCACTTGTTTTCCAACATCAGTAATTGATTCTAATGTCCTAAGTGTGACACATGCGTCAAAATAAAATAATTATATCATTATTTCACAAATATTCTTTACTGTAACTTCATGGTACAGTATTATTTTGAAATAGAAAGAAAGAAAGAAATCAGTGCAATCCGGAATATTTTATACGATCTGTTTTTAGTGGTCTGAGCGTTTTGTTCTGTTTTTACAGCTTCGAATGTATTTTTTAAATGTCTCGGTTATGTCTTTGTTTCCTCTCATCCGAACCCCTCCGGGCACAGGGAATCCCAGCATCGGAGTCCTCAAACACAGGGGCAAGTTTTACGCTTTCAGCTCCAAAGACGCCGCGCTGAGCTTCTCTTCGCTGCCTGAGGTGTTCATCTCCCGCGTGGCGGAGAAGGCCAAGAGCTCCCCCGAGCTGATCCAGCTGCTGCAGCTGCACCAGCAGTTCTCCTGCTTCTCCTCCTCCTCCGAGGTCGGTCGTCCACGCCGGTTATTCCGAAAACAAAAAGAAAACAGTTTGGTGATGGTTTAAAGTGGTAATCCGTCAGGTCGTCTGCGTTGGGTGGATGACTCTACAAGCTCTAGGACTCTGTTTCGAACTGCGACTGGATCTGGGTTTAACAATTACAATTTATTTCATTCAAAGTTTTCCTTCTTCTGACCCGTTCTGTTCTGTTCTGTTCTGTTTCTGTTTCTGTTTCTGATTCTGATTCTGATTCTTTTTTGTTTTTTTTCGTGGTCACTTGAGGGGACGGGGAAATTTTTTCACAATTCTTTTGTGAAAGTTCATCCATATCGACAGTTTACTAACCGCAACTAGCTACGCTGCTTCAGCAGATTTACCCTGCACGTCTTGCGCGCGCGGCGGACCCCGCCACCGACCATAGAAACAGCAATAAGAGGAGCACATAGACAAAGGCAAATCCATTGAACAGCTGTTTGATATGAAGTGGCAGCTTAATAAAGTATGAAGTACAATATTTTTCAAGACAATAATGTTTTGCGGATTACCACTTTAATACCTGTTGTGAGTTATAGAAATTGGCTTCCTGGGGTTTTGAATGGCGGCAGCTCTCTGAATGTCCTGCAGTGCGGGCAGAAGATTCTGGCGAAGCCCATCGCCACGCGGGACAGCGGCACGCAGACCGACACGCACCTGGTGGAGACCAACATGGTGGTGTCCTACGAGTGGAATGAGTGGGAGCTGAGACGGAAAGCCATCAAACTGGTCCGTGGGATCCAATCCCTTTGTATTTTATTTATTTATTTATTTGTTTATTTTAATCTCCCCAACAGAATTATGACTGAATTTTACAAATGAATATATTTTTTGTTATTGTGTGTTATTGTCACTCCAGACACCAGGCTACAAATCCAAGAATTTTGGAAGAGAGATTTTTTGAAAGAGATTTTTTGAAAAGTTGGCTTCAGATGGTTTATTTTAATACAATGCATATATTATTTTAAAATACATATAAAAATATATATTTAAATATATTAGCACAGTATACATATTCAAAGCACAAATTATACATTGACAACCGGGGGGGTAGAAATGTCCCCATTACCCACAATTATGCCAGGGGGCTTTATTTGTTTCATTAAAAAACTAAATGGAGGAAAATAAATACATCTACAATAAAAACACTGTTTTTATTTGCTTTGTTTGGAAGAAAGGTGGCTCTGATCTGAGCTGCGGGTCACGACGCTCAGCGTAATGGTATGGTCCACTTTAGGGGTGTCTGAAATGGTATTACAAGATTCTTCCCGGCATGAATATGGGAAATATATTGTAATGTTTACGATTACAAGTAAGTAGTATTAATAAATGTTTCAACCGCCTAGACCTGTTGTTTCTATCTCTTTTGGGGGGGTTCCACGTCTAGGGTCCAGACCCCGCCCTCCCACGTAATTTGAACCATGTAGTGGGTTTAAATAAAGATAAAATAAAGGAAGGGGGAATATTGAAGATTAGAATAAGTTATTATTAAATTGAAAAAAAAAAAAGCTTTTAATGCATTTTATTGATAATCGCACCGTGTTTCAGGCCAACCTCCGCAGCACAGTGACGCACTCGATGCAGACCGACCTGAGCCATCTGAGGAGGGAGAACTGCAGCCAGACCTTCCTCCCCAGGCCCCAGGCCAGCCAGACCAAGAGGGACGGCCACAGCAACGTGCCCCGCCCGCAGGTCTACCTGGCCGGCCTGCGGGGCCAGAGGGACGGGCGGCTCATCAAGACCAACCTCACCAGACCCATCAGCGAATAGTCAACATGTTTATCTTCCAATCAGTGGCTCATCTCATAATAATAATAATCATAATAATAATAATAATAATAATAATAATAATAATAAAGGGTTAGGAGGTGCTGCTGGTTTTGCTGTTTAATGGTTGGATCAAATGCGTGCAGATCTGTGTAAACAGAATCTGAGTAGTTTCCTAATGTTTACGAATTCCTCTTTCATATGGATGATTTTGTGATTTTCTGTATTTTAAATAAATCTTTTTTCAAATTGATGACATTGACTGAGGAACAGACGGCCATTGAGATTTTCTTTTGGTGGTATTTTCATGCATTGGTGTGATCGGGGGTAGTAGTAGTTCAACAAGTTAAATAAAATAAGATAACAAAACACTCTTATCAATAACACCTCCTCCTCCTCGAGAGGTTTTGTTTCTTGTGACCTGTGACGCCCTGGGGGAAGTGGGTGCTGCTGACACAGCACCTCTTTGCAGAAGTTCATAACAAACCCCCAGACAACAACATCAGCATGTGGCCATCTTTTCAACAGAGCCCTTGGATGCGGGGGCTGTGGCCACAACCTGAACACCTCAACCTAAACACTGAAGGGCACCGGGGTCGTACATCCACGAGGTGTCAATGGGTCAATGCAGACAGAATAAACAGACTGACCTACAAACTGATTTACACTTTTCAATGTCAGCGTTCTTGGCAAAGGACTCTTACTCTTACCTGTACCTCTACTGGGTTTCATTCTCATTGCTGTTGCTGCTATGACACCTGAATATCCCTCAGGGGATTAATAATGAATCATCTGAAGTTAGCGCACATAAAAATAGCACTAAGTTTATTCATTAGAAATATATTTTGAAAGCCATTTGACAAATAAAAATGGGCATATAAAAAGTAAATTCAACAAGTCAAAAGTCGCCAATTATTTAAAATGTTTTGTATGATGTTTAAATCAAATGTATTTATTAAACAATGTATTAAACAATTTGAATAGGTACGGGAAGACCCTGTAAGCTACTGATGAAACACAGTGACCCTCAGCACTTGAATTGCATCCTCTCTTGTCAAAATCAAAATAAACCCAGCTATTATGTTCAAATAAACAGATATCATCTATGTTTGGGATCAAATTGCCCCCCGGAACTTAAACCAAGACTGTAATGGAAAGTGTTACCCAACTTCAGAACATCAGCAAGGAACATATAGAAGTTAATCAATCATGGAAAAAACACCAATATAAAGTCAATAAAAAGTAAATATAAAGTCTGTAAAAGTGCGTGTCTGATATGGGCCAATGTCCAGGAGAAGCCGGACTGAACAGGTGATCAAAGCAGCAGAGAGGATCATGGGCTGTGACCCATCCACCCTTCAGGACCTCCATACCTCCAGGTCCAGAAGAAGCACAAAAAGATGATCAGTGACCTTGGTCAGGGAGAAAGGATCCCCTCAGTTACCTGCATGGATGTGTTGATTCAGATGTGTGTACAAGTCTTTATTCATGACACATGTACATGGGGAGAGGACTCTGACATGAGGATCATCACACATCACTACAACTCACAGTTATCCATGTATTTATTCATTTTAACAAACAAATGACTTGCAGTGGAATAATTATATTCTTCTGGGGTTAAAACGTTCTCCCTCTGGCCATGGTGACCTCTGCTTGGTACCGGGATTGTCCTTGGGTCTCCAGGATTACATCGCAGGTTCCAGCTGGTTGAGCTCCCTGGATTTACGCAGCGGCTACTGGCAGGTGGAGTTGGCGGCGGAGACCCGGCCAAAGACGGCGTTCACCATTGGGTAAGGGCTCTGGCAGTTCTAAGTCAAGCCATTTGGACTGTGTAACACACCAGCCACGTTCAAGAGGTTGATGGAGAGGGTGCTGGCAGCCGTTCCCCGCGATCACCCTGTGGTGTACCTTGACGACCTTCTGGTACACGCCAACAGGTTCGAGAGGTTTTTGCTGCCATTCGACAGGCCGGGTTGAGGCTTAACCCTAAAAAGTGCCTTCTGCACCGGTGAGAGACAACATGCCTGGGGCATGTGGTCAGCGCGCAGGTGTTTGCCACCGATCCAGCAAAAGTGGTTGCGGTCCGACATTGGCCAACGCTGACCACTGTCAGCGGGCTGCGATGCTTCCTGGGCCTGGCCTCCTACTACTGCCGGTTCGTGAGGGACTTTGCAACCATTGCCAGCCCGCTTCACCACCTCACTGACAAGGGCTGCCCCTTCTGCTGAGATGACACCTGCGACACGGCCTTCATCAGGCTCTGGAGCGCCCTGATTGAGGCCCCTGTGCTGGCCTATCCTGTTGCCCAGAAGCCCTTCATTGTGGACACTTGAAGCCAGTAACTTGGCGGTGGTGGCTGTCTTGTCCCAAGGGAAAGGGGGTGAGGAGCAGGCGGTGGCCTTCTAGAGCCTGGCACTGAGCCAGGCCGAGGGGACTATTGCATCACACGGCGGGAGCTGCTGCCAGTGGTCCAGGCGTTGCAGAACTTCTGACTTACCTGCACAGCAATCGGTTCCTCCTACGTACCGACCATGCTTCTCTCTACTGGCTCCTGAACTTTCCTAACCCTGAGGGCCAGGTAGCCCGGTGGCAGGAGGTTGTACAGGGATATGACTTTGAGGTGCAGCACCGGCCGGGATGTCAGCATGGTAATGCGCCCTCTCCCTGCTCCCCAGTGCGGCGATGGAGTGCCATTACTGTCAGCGTCAGGAGGATTGGGACTGTGTGATGCGGATGTTGGCGGCCATCCAGACCAGCAGTGACGAGGGGTGGCTGCCGTTGTCAAACCTGGAGCTGCAGTAACATCAGGGAGCGGACACCGTGTTGATGCAAATGCAGGACTGACTGGCGGAAGGACGGCGACCAGTGTGGGCGGAGGTGTCTGCACCTGGCCCTAAGGTAAAGGGCTACCATTCCCAGTGGGGTAACCTTGAGCTCCACGACAGGGTGGGTTATCGTTAAAGAAATCATTATAGAAATCTTCTATGTTTGGGATCAAATTGCCCCTAGCAACTTAAGCCAAGGCTGTAATGGAAAGTGTTACCCAAGTTCAGAACATCGGCAAGGAACACAAAGAAGTTAATCAATCATTGAAAAAACACCAATATAAAGTCAATAAAAGGTCAATAAAAAGTAAATATAAAGTCTGTAAAAGTGCATGTCTGGTAGGGGCCAGCCAACGTCCAGGATGAAGCCGGACCCAAAAGGTGATCAAAGCAGCAGAGAGGATCATGGGCTGTCACCCATCCACCCTTCAGGACCTCCATACCTCCAGGTCCAGAAGAAGCACAAAAAGATGATCAGTGACCTTGGTCAGGGAGAAAGGATCCTCTCAGTTACCTGCATGGATGTGTTGATTCAGATGTGTGTACAAGTCTTTATTCATTACATGTGTACATGGAGAGAGGACTCTGACAGGAGGATCATCACACATCACTACAACTCACAGTTATCCATGTATTTATTCATTTTAACAAACAAATGACTTGCAGAGCAATAACTATATTCTTCTGGGGTTAAAATATTCTCCCTCTGGCCCTGGTGACCTCTGCTTGGTACCGGGTTTGTCCTTGGGCCTCTAGGATTACATTGCAGGTTCCAGCTGGTTGAGCTCCGGCCAAAGACGGCGTTCACCATTGGGTAAGGGCTCTGGCAGTTCTGAGTCATGCCATTCGGACTCTAACGCACCAGCCATGTTCGAGAGGATGATGGAGAGGGTGCTGGCAGCCGCTCCCCACGATTGCTGTGTGATGTCCCTTGACGACCTGCTGGTACACGCCAACAGTTTCGAGAGGTTTTTGCTGCCATTCGACAGGCCGGGTTGAGGCTTAACCCAAATAAGTGCCTTCTGTTCCGAGAGACCTGGTGTTCGGGTCCCGCCCAAGCCTGAGATTGCCAGGAGCACAGAACTGGACTACTATCGACGGCTGAAGGACTGCCTGCAGGTAGTCAACGAGTATACCTGCCAGGCCCAGGCCAGCTCAGGGGTGCGGCAGAAGAGGGCCTACAACACCCACTGTTAGAGGCAAGCCAGACAGACTCACTCCCTATCGGCCCCTTGTCCCTCCTTCTGCTGGGGACAAGAGGGGTGGCTGGTCAGGGTGTGGGGTGCTGTGCCCCCCACACCCTGACCAGGGCACCTTGCCCAGAGAGACATCCTCTGTGAACCGCCAGGGGCCAATCTGTCGGCGTTGCCAACTGAGACAATTCGCAGACTTTGTATTGGGTGATGGGGTTGTCAAGGGCAACTGTTTTATTATGTGTTTTTAATGATCTGGATATTCTGTTGGTGTTGGGCTTTGTTGTTTGTGTTGGCGGGTGTCGTAGACTGCGTTGACTGTTGTTGACTAGGACAGGACCATGATGTTGACTGACATAGCTGGTTATGGCCTCAGGGGCTCTATGATTAATTGTTGACTGAGAAAATAAATGGAAGCTGCCCCTGCGGTGTATGGGACGCAGGCGGTGGCTTATGAAAGAACGCTCTGTCTTGGCCGAATTAATTCGTTTCACGGCGCAAGCTCGCCACAACATTCACAAGTCTGTTTTAATCAGTGTATAATCCTATAAGCCTTTCCTGAGAATGAGCCATATTTTATCGACTTGGGAGCGGGTACGCTTCAACAGAGGCTGCCATATTGCCGCTGCCGCCTTAAGCCACCCCATCCACCACAATTATATTTAAGGATAGACCAAGATTGATAGACAGACTGTTATTGACAGAGTGTACATATGTCCACTCATTCACCCCCTGTGGCAGCTCAGTGCTAAATCTTATTTTACTTTTTTCTTATTTATATTTTTATCCTTATTATATTGGCTCTGGACTCTGGAAATGTAAGACAAGTCTTTATTCATGACACGTGTACATGGAGAGAGGACTCTGACATGAGGATCATCACACATCACTACAACTCACAGTTATCCATGTATTTATTCATTTAAACAAACAAATGACTTGCAGAGCAAAAACTATATTCTTCTGGGGTTAAAACATTCTCCCTCTGGCCCTGGTGACCTCTGCTTGGTACCGGGTTTGTCCTTGGGCCTCCAGGATTTTGATGATAATGTTAAAAACAGTTAGCTGGGCCCTATCCCTCCCAGTGCCAGAACACAAACTCACTACATACACCAGATGCAATGGCACAAATATTCTCTGTAGTACACCCAGCATTCTGACACCACAGGTTAAAAAGAAAAGCTAAAAAGTTAGTGATCCACTCTTTCCTGATTCCTGATTCTGTCCTAAGATCGTGCACTTTTTTCCAGGGGGGTAAAAGACTGACCACGCTAACTCCAAGATAACCTCTCATTTCCCAGTAAAAATCCTTGAAAAGATAGTTCACAAATAACTTCACTATTACTTATCAGATAATAACTGATGGTTTACAAAGCTCCCAGCGGCCCGGCAAAGAGTTAATACTGAAGCTGGTGCAGCAGCTTTGTGTTTGGAAAGGCTTCTCAGTCCATCAGTCCGATGCCTCCACAATTGATATGTCTTTCGTAATACTCGTGCATGCCCGTAAGACTTTCCAAGACATTTCAATTGCCCAATTTAACAAAATGTCAGGGATTCAGTCCCGTGTTCCACAAAGTCAAACACAAGACGCTCTTCGTGACTCCTCCTCCTCCTCCTCCTCTCGGGGCTCTATTTCCTACAACCTGTGACACCTTGGAGGAAGCGGGGGCTGCTGACACAGCACTTCTCTGCAGACGTTCAAAACAAACCCCCAGACAACCACATCAGCACGAGGCCATGGATCTGAAGCGGGGGCTGTGCGGCTGCATCGACGCGGCCGGGGAGCGGCTCCACCGCCTCAGCGCGGACATCTGGAGCCGCCCGGAGCTGGCCTACCAGGAGCGGGACGCCCACGACGCGCTGGCGGCCTTCTTCGCCCGGGACGGGGGCTGGACCGTGGAGGCGCACTTCAAGCTGGAGACCGCGCTGCGGGCGACCTGGGAGGGGCCCGCGGGGGCCGCCGGCGGGGAGCGCGGCCCGGTGCGCGTCGGGTTCCTGTGCGAGTACGACGCGCTGCCGGGGATGGGACACGCCTGCGGACACAACCTGATCGCGGAGGTTGGAGCCGCGGCGGCCGTGGGACTGAAATCCCTGGTGGAGAGGAACGCGGCGGAGTTCCCGGTCGCGGTCCAGGTAAACACTGAAGGGTCGTTCATCCACGAGGTGTCAATGGGTCAATGCAGACAGAATAAAAAGACTGACTGACGAACTGATTGACACTTTTCAATGTCAGCGTTCTTGCACATCTTGCACATCTTGCACATCTGAATTTTAATTTGCAGTGTGTTGAATTTACAGAACGGACTTGGCAGAAATGGAATATAATATTGCAGCGACCGAAGGGGGTGTGCCCAGGCCTTTTGGTTTTGTTGATGTAAAGGATTACAAGTCCGTAGATGTTATGTGTGTTGACTGTTGTTGACTAGGACAGGACCACAATGTTGACCGACTTTGTTTCACGTCAATATTCACAAGTCGGTTTTAATCATTGTATAATCCCGTTTGGCATTTCCTAAGAACAAGCTGTTTTTTATCGACTTGGGAGCCGGTGCTCTACCACGGAGGCCGCTATGCTGCACCGGCGTGTTTCTACAGTAGCCCAGAACGGGCAAACCAAACCCAACCCTCGCTGTAGACAGAGACTTGCATGTTTTTCGTTTTTTCGTCTTCATGGTTTTTTTTGTCTTCCCATAAAGTCCCTGTTAACTTCTGAATCCTGCAGGGACGTTGGCGCAATTACACGTGGACTCATATACTTCATATTGTGTATGTACATTTTTATATATTATATTTAAAGATAGACCAAGATTGATAGACAGACTAGTATTGACAGACTGTACATATGTTCACTCATTCACTCCATAAAGCAGCTCAGTGGTTTTTCGTATCTTATCTTTATTTCTATTTGTATTCTTATTATCCTGGCTCTGGACTCTTACTCTTACCTGTACCTCTGCTGTCTCTCACTCTCTTTGCTGTTGCTGCTATGACACCTGAATTTCCCTCAGGCAGGGGCGTTGCCAGAATTTTGGGGCCCCATGAAAAAAACCTACTGGACCCCAAACATAGAAATCAGAATTTTAAAGATTAAAATAACATACTAAACAATATGTGTTATTAAATGTACTACTATAAGCTGCTCAATACGACAATTGTGCAGATTCTAGTTTCCACCTTCATCCTTTGCCTATATTAACAGTATTGCAAACATTTTTGGTTCCTGATGTTAACAAAAGCTGTCTGTGTCATGAGATTTCTATGATGCTTTATTATAAATAACTACACAATTGGTGACTTATTTTTAACAAATGGTATTGAAGTCAGTTTTAATCAAGAAATTACCAATGATCCATGTTTCAGGTTTAAATAATTTATTACCAATTCTTATAAACAAGGCTAACCCTCTTCTGCATAATTCCTAAATACATGCCTAAAAAACATACCCTAAATAATAGAAATTCCTGAACTATGTGGACCACAGGCATAAATGTGGTACCTACAGAGAACAAGCATCTGTGAAACAGAACTGTAGTGTCAAGACATGAAGTGGGCATTCCTGAGTAAGTTCAACAGGACATAAACCATAGCAGAAAATACTCTGAAGCAGTATTTTGCCAATCCCTGGGCAGGCTTGACTAGAACAGGTGAAGGCATTTGTCCTTGTCTTTGTTCCCTGTCAACAAAACGCTGAGGTTACACTGCACCAAGAGCCCAGCGTCAAGCCTTCTTGTGAGCAAACTCATTTATAATGTCTTTGAAGTTAATTTTCTAGCTAACTGGTTTTTAATTGAGAGGATGGCAAGACTGTTCAACCTGTCTTGGCACATTGTAGATCTTAGATAGTTCTTTATAAGTTTCAGCTTCCTTCCTGGCCTAAAAACATGGAAGAAAAAACACTGGAACCAGCCCGGCCTTGGCCTAGCCCCCAGGCCTGAGCCGGCAAGGCCGGTACTCGCCTGCCACGTTCCTGACTCTGGGGATCCCGAGAAGTTCCCCTTCTTGGGGTCGCGCCTTGCGTGGCCCGGCGCTCCCCTTTCTCCCTGGCCCGGCGCTCCCCTTTCTCCCTGGCCCGGCGCTCCCCTTTCTCCCTGGCCCGGCGCTCCCCTTTCTCCCTGGCCCGGCGCTCCCCTTTCTCCCTGGCCCGGCGCTCCCCTTTCTCCCTGGCCCGGCGCTCCCCTTTCTCCCTGGCCCGGCGCTCCCCTGTCCCCGCTGCACCCCTTGCCTTTCACCTGCCATGACTTTGGAGTATCCAAGGAGGTGTTGAAAGGGGAGGAGCCTGTTTTCCTCTGGATACTCGCAGTCTTCTGGGAGGAGGATCCTGACTTCTGCCAGATGCTAGCCTTCAGCCGGTGGAAATTATGTGCCCCCCCCGTCTCCATCTCCCCTTACTCCGAAGTCTACCATCCCAGTCCCTGAGCCGCCACCGCCACTCCCAAGGTCTCGCCGGTTCCAGTCCCCGAGCCGCCGGCTACTTCTCACAAGCTCCAGCCCGTTCCAGTCCCCAAGCCGCCGGATGCCTCTCCCGAGGTCCAGCTGGTTCCAGTCCCCAAGCCACCTCCCGCCTCTCCCGAGGTCCAGCCCGTTCCAGTCCCCGAGCTGCCGGCCGCCCCGGCTGCCCGCATCTGCCCCTGAGTGGTCCGGCTCCCGGACCCTGCCCCCTGGTCACCCTCCGGAGCTGCCTCGCCCATCTGCCCTGAGGCCAGGTCGACCCCCCGAGTGGTTCGGTTCCCGGAGCCGGCCCCCTGGTCGCCCTCCAGAAGGCCTCCCCAGGGTTCCAGCTCCCCGGCCGTCCGTCTGAGGGGGCCTACTTCTTCACTGGCTCCTCTGCTCCTGGTTCCTGAGCCCCTGCCTTCCCCGTCACGAGTCCCTGCCTGTCCTGATCCCCCTTTTGTTGCCTGTTCCTGATTCCTGTCTACCCATTAAACCCCGGTATAAAATCCTAAAACAGTGTGTCCTGCATTTAGGTCCATCTTGGCATGTTTCCTTTTCCTACAGGTGTTTTTGGCCATGTTTCTTTGTTTTAACTGAAGAGTGAATTCTTTCTGTTATTTTATGACTCCCTTATTTTTGGGTTTTATATCATACTTTTTAAAAAAATACATATACCTTGAATATTGGCGGTTTAGTGTAACATATAATCAGTTTCTTGTCATGTGGGGGTTAATAATTAACCACAACACGCGCCTCTTGTGGATGTCCGCCGTGTTGTCTGTTGGCCGCCGTCTCTTCCACGGAGGCCGCCATGTTGCACCACCACGGGGAGGAGGCGCATTCAGTTGGTCGTGATCTGCAACCTCACCACTAGATGCCACCAAATTCTACACACTGCACCTTTAAGTCTTTCACACCATATATTCTAGTTTCTCAGTCAAGCTGTTATTTAAAGTACTTTTTTTTTGGAATTTGTGAAATTCCAGCCACGCAGTGATCCTGGATGAGGGATTTTAAAATTGATATCTATTTTTTAGGATAACAACATCTATGACACATTTATGAACATACATTAGAAGATCCATTTATCGATATCTATTATTTATAGCAAAATAAAACACAAAGTTTGTCATTTTTCAGAGAATCACATCCTGTAGTGACACGGGCGACCGGTACCGGTGACCCGTGGCACGCCTTGCCGTGAGGTGACAGACTGCACATCTGCAGAACAGATCCGTTAGAGCAGGGGTCTCAACCTCAAATGACAAAGGAACAAAATCATTGGATTGTTCTTTTATTTTACTTTGACACCACGCATTTGTGAGTTGCCAAATAATTTAACATTTTTAAAAATAGACATGAATTATATATTTTTTTTATTATATTCCATTTGATTCTGTTTTATACTCTGAAAACATGAAATACAATTGTGTGGGTAAATCAAGCATTGCGATTTTAAAAGTAACTTTTGTGCCAAAATCCTCAAATTCCACTTTATATTTTTCTCACCCCACACCCGCCCAGTTCCTGATCCGTTATGCATCATTGATCATTCCTTAGGGTTGTGGTATTAAATGCATCTGACCCTGCCCCCCTGGGCCTCCCTCCAGGTGACCGTTCTGGGGACCCCGGCTGAGGAGCAAGGCGGCGGTAAGGTCGACCTGATCCGGGAAGGAGCCTTTGAGGGCCTGGATGTGGTTCTCATGGCTCACCCCTCGCAGGAAGATGCCCCCTACCTGCTCTGCGTGGCCCTACAGGAGTAAGACGGGTTTGACCTCACACATCCTGTGCATACCTGGCAAATGTTGGATTATTTTGCCGAGATCAAACAAAACACACACAATGAAAAAGATTGTTATTACTGTTATTTAACACTGTTATTTAAAATAAATTCTAAATAATCATTGGTTCTTGTTCTTTCAATGACAGAACATTGGGCCGTTCAATCTTTTGACTTTTTCAAAACAAAACTGGAATCTCCTCACCAGCTCTTTCTTCCAGACGTCCGCTGAACGGAGCGGAGTACCACGTAACGACCCCGGTTCCTCCCTCCCGTATTTCTTTCCAGCATGACCGTAAAGTACCGCGGCCGGCCCTCCCACGCCGCCTGTTACCCCTGGGAGGGCGTCAACGCCCTGGACGCCGCCGTCCTCTGCTACAACAACCTGTCGGTGCTCAGACAGCAGCTCAAGCCCAACTGGAGGATCCACGGTGAGATGAGCCCCGACGGCCCCTAGATAGAGCGCGAGTCACAACCAAGCTGAACCTGGCGCAACGAACCAGATGCAAAGCTGGAACCCTACTTCTCCGGGAGACAGATGTTCATTCTGGTTTTACTTTGTTTTTATCGGACATTCATGCAATTTAATTCAAAGAAGGAAGACGCTGCCTGGACGAAACCGGTAGATGGACCCAGCTTTGCCACCAAACAGAACAGAAGCAGAATTTCATTACAGACTCCATGGCGGCCAAGGCCGAAAGTCGCTTTGTGATGTCATGATTCTGATATTTACGAGCGGGCGGGGTCTCACTTTCAATTCGGTCCCGTTCAGGTATCATAAAACACGGCGGCCTGAAGCCGAACATCACCCCGGACCACACGGAGCTGGAGTACTACCTGCGCACGCCCACCCGAGCGGAGATCCCCGTCATCAAGGCCAAGGCGGAGATGTGTTTCCGGGCCGCCGCCATGGCAACCGGCTGCCAGGTCCGTGAACCGCCCTGCCGAGCGATAGTGTGTCATTCCCGAATGTCCTCCATTGAGCCCCCCCCGCTCCCCGCTGCCCTCGTAGGTGGACGTGGAGTTCAGAAACACGTTCGACGACATCCTGCGGAACGCCACGCTGGAGCGGCTGTACGAGGAAAATGGGAAAACCCTGGGGATGGACTTCACCACGGACCAGGAGGTTCTGACCAGCGGTTCTGGTGAGTCGGAGGAGCCTCCACACGCAGGGAGAGCGAGGATGTTGTGCTTCTGTCATCCCAAAATATGCAAGTGGTTGCTGCTTGGTTATTAACTGGAACTTTTTCAGCAGATGAACCCTACACACACTTTTTATTTTTCATATTCTGTATAAAAAATGTGTTTGAAAGACTGTGAATTCGGGGAACGGAAATTAATTCGGTTTTCCGTTTATAAGACTTTATTTAGGTTCCCATTTCCATTTTCTAACCTGGTATTCATTATTTTGTATGTATTAAGTCCCTTGAATTTTGACCCTTGACCTTCAGGTAATGGAACGCAGTGCATTGTGGGAATCGGGAACCCCATGGTTTTTCTTGGGGTCATTATAATTCTTCTGGCCATTCTCCAGACACACAAGGTGTGTGTTGACGAGAGGGGTGTGTGTGCTCCCGCCCCCACAATCAAAAGTGAAGAAAGCGCTCCGACTGTGTGTGGGGTGGAGACCAGAGACAGCAGGAAGTGGTGCTGCGTTCCACGGGAGCTGGGAAAACTGTAGCGGGTGTCGGCGGCCCCAAGGCGCGTTACCTTGGTAAAGTTGTCTCGTCGCTGGTAAAGTCTTCTTTAACGGTGCGTCCCTGTTCTCCAGTGGTGTGATGCACCACGTGCTCCACCAGGTGGTGCTGCTGGGTAGATAAGAGGATCCCAGGGTGGTGATACTGAATGTATGTGACAGTTTATTTACACATGTCGACATGTATTTTATTTTTTAATTTTTCTTTAGAAACACGCACGCACGCGCACACACACACACACACACACTGTTATGCAACTCCACCACGACATTCGGGCGTGGCCAACAGGTGGAGTCGGTCCTGAGAGGTTCTGTTCTGATTTCCAGTCGTGTCTTATTCCGTCTCAGGTTCCACGGACTTTGGCAACGTGTCCTACGTGGTCCCTGGGATCCAACCGTACTTCTACATCGGCTCCAGCGCTCTGAATCACACGCCGGAGTACACGGCCGCTGCCGGTACGTGGGTCAAAATATCAGAACTTAAAACTTTAAAGCACAGTGGCTTCGTCAAATAGAGTTTGAACTTGTCAGCTCACACACTTCACACACTTCACATCACTGACTGTTTTCCTGATCGCAGGTTTTTAATGTCTCTGGTTGAATGTTTTGGAAAATATGAACGATATCGTGAGAAACCTTCACTCAAATGACTCCGTCTGACAGCTATGCAGGGTTCTTACCAGGTCCTTGAGGTGCTTGAATTTCGTACTCAGAAATGTAAGTACTGGAATACCTTGAAAATAGCCCATTTTACCTGTGGTATTACTCCTGAAATGTAAATGTAATAAAATGTAGAAAGACTCTTATAATAGTAGATGACAATAAGATCAGGGCAGAGCTGCAGGGTCATGAAGGATCCTCATCACCCCAACAACGGACTGTTCCAGCTGCTGCGGCTGAGCAAGAGCCTCCGCAGTCACACAGCGAGAACAGAGACTGAGACGGAGTTTCTACATCAAGACATAAGAACTGTCAACGCTGACGTCACCAGGGGTCCTCACTGAGCCACACACATAGGCTCCACTACCTTACTGTACTATATGTAGCATACTGTACTGCATACTGTACTGCATACTGTATCATTGTTCTGGGTTACTGCATACTGTACCGCATACTGTGCCACTGTTCTGGGTTACTGCATACTGTACTGCATACTGTATCACTGTTCTGGGTTATTGCATACATACAACAGGTAGCAGTCACATAGATCCAGGTCAGGTGCGGCTGCTCAAACCACACCGTCCCCACACCGCAGTCGTTAAGTGAGGAATACCTGTATATACACAGACTCACACACACCGATCAGCCACAACATTAAAACCACCACTAATAACAATAATATTGTGTAGCTCTCCCTGGTGCTGCCAAAACAGCTGTGACCTGTGGAGGCAGTGACTCCACCAGACTCTGAAGGTGTCCTGTGGTATCTGGCACCAAGACGTTAGCAGCAGATCCTTTAAGTCCTGGAAGTTGGAGGTGGGGCCCCCATGGATCAGGCTTGTTGTTCCAGCACATCCCACAGATGCTCCATCGGATCGGACCCTAACCCCACCCATCCACATGATGTAGACGAAAACGTGATTCATCAGACCTCCATTTTCTTCCATTGCTCCATGGTCCAGTTGTGACGCTCACATGTCCATTGTAGGTGCTTTCAGGGGTGGACAGGGGTCAGCATGGACACTGTGAGCGCCCCATTGTCCTTCCTTGGGCACTTTTGGTAGTAACCACTGCAGAGCGGGAACAGCCACAAGACCTGTGCTTGTGGAGATGCTCTGACCCAGTCGTTCAGCATCACAATGTGCTCCTTGTCAAAGTGGCTCAGATCCTTACGTTTTAACTTCATTAAAATGGTCGGATATCCGGGCAGTTTTGGTAGCAATCGTAAAAATGTCCAATTTCTAATGTTAAATCGTGTGTGTGTGTGTGTGTGTGTGTGTGTGTGTGTGTGTGTGTGTGTGTGTGTGTGTGTGTGTGTGTGTGTGTGTGTGTGTGTGTGTGTGTGTGTGTGTGTGTGTGTGTGTGTGTGTGCGTGTGTGTGTGCGTGCGCAGGGGATGACAAAGCCCAGCCGTACACGCTGCGTGCTGCCAAGGCTCTGGCCATGACGGCGCTGGACCTCCTGTTACGTCCAGAGCTGCTGCAGAGTGTGAAGAGGGAGTTTGCCGAAGGAAAACTGAGGGAGGACCAGAAGCTGCAGGAAAACTGAGGGAGGACGACAATCAAACTGAAGAGCGCCACCTGCTGGTCACATTGCATGCATGCATTTTAAATGACCTGTCAAGTTGAAATCTAAACCACCTTTTCTTTTCCGAAATCATTTCTGATTTGTTCTATTAGCCCGAGGCAGAGAGACAGCATCCAAAAGGCCAAACGTAAAATTCCATAAAGAATGTTGCTGCTTCACATTTAAAATCCTTTGCTTTATTATTAAATCTTATGGAGACACAAAGAAAACATCTCTGGTTTGTTTATTATCAATGCCTTATGGATGCTTTACACTGATAACCCAAACACAGATGCCTCCACACACTATTGAAATGTGCAGCAGAACCCAGAGATGACATAATGTTCTATTAACAGACGGAGACGTTTCTTCTGTTGTATCTGTGGCCTCGGAGGAAGGTTCCACCTGAGGTTTGATCGTCATAGGAGTCTGATGCGTTGCTTTGAGGTACATCCACCACCCAGATCATAATAAGCCAGGTTACTGGACGGCCACTAGAGGGCGCTGTCAAAGAGTCATTCAAAAGTATAAAATCAAACTATACAGGCAGGAATCTGTCTGTCTATCCTTCTATTATCTCTACAACCGTTCCTCCGATCTACTTCACACTTGGTGGGTGTATTGCTGGGGACCCAAGGACGTGCAGTGTCCAATTTGGTGCAATTTGGACACGCCACACATGTAATATCAATAAACAACAAGTGAGCCGCTCAGCTCTGTGCAGCAGCGGGGCGGGGCTTCAGGGCTCTGCGACGGTGTCACTTACGTCCGCAGTGCAGCCCGATCCAAACAGACAGGCACTGGTGTATACAATACTCACAGCAAGAACGTCCTGGGTTCGATTCCCGGCTGGGGCGCTGTTGCCACCGCACTCCGGTGGGTTATCTCCCGATTAGGGTCCTTTGTGCGTGGAGTTTGCATGTTCTCCCGGTGCTCACGTGGGGTTTCCTCCATATGACATCACAAGAATCTCCACTAAAAACCTGCACAAGAACAGGGCCTGACCGGGGATAGACGTTGACGTTGGTGAGCTGCCACCGCCCCTGGCCCCGCCCCCCCGGTGGAAGGAGACGCCTCGATGGGGAAAAAACGGAAAACGCATTTCACAGCCTCCATTGTGTGCGTCGACTGCTGTGGCTGCACGCGATGCATGTGTTGTGGTGCGTGTGACCGAATGAAGACGAGCTACGCTTGTCCTGCCTTAGTCAGTTATTTAATCACCAGTATAATACAAATGATATAACAGCCTTGATTTGTACAGCACCTTTCATTCACAACACGACTCAAAGTGTTTTACATTGATAGAAGGCCATCGAGTAGTAGCAGTAATAATAATGAACAAAGTTGAATGCATTTAATAAAAATTTAATAAATATCACACTCAATTTCAGTTCTGGGTCATAAATCGATACTGAGTCAATAATGAAGAACAAGTCGTGCATCAGGGAAGGTATTAAACTGTGATCTGTGAGTTTGAAATGCTCTTGCGGAAAATTGACCTGATTGAACGTTGTGTAAGCCCCTGACTGGGTTTGAGGACGAGTAGAGAATAGAATAATAATCACGACAAGCTGCTGGAAGGAAAAGCAGGACTCTGGCGGAGCTCCAAACATGTCATCAGGACCGTGCAGGTATGGAACCCTGACCCCGACCCAAAGACACCTTTACTTTTTGCGCTGTACTTACTGTACATGTTGTCATACCCAATGAAAGACGGTGGACGGCCCCCTTCTTAATGACGTACCTCAGAGGTGAAAGATCTGGGTTCAGAAAGTCAAATGCAGGATTTTGGGTCAACCATGCGGCGTCGACCCAGAGTGACTAACGAGTGCAAGCGGCTGGTCTGCATGGCTGGAGAAGAAGAAACGTGGAAACTGGATTTTACTCTCCGAACCTGGATTTCTAAACAGCCTAAATAAGGGTAGCTTACCTGTATTCATCCGATCTCTCAAAATAATGAATATGATATGAATGATATCAAGGACTTAATCTGCAGGCAACGTTACATTTTGTATTGCAGGCTTCATATCTACGGTGACCGACAGAATGGTCCACTGATAGATTTAACGAATGTTTACGATTTCTTTTAAAGACATCCGCATTTTTTGGGGCGTGGGCGGAAATTTGCCTTAATCCACAACAGATGTTAGATTGATGTTGTATAAGCAGAAACACAAAGGAATGGCGGGTCTCAAAGCTGAATTCAGATTTGACGAAACAAAACCTCAGAGACGTGTGGATGGTGATCACGGCAGGCCGCTGTCTGTACCGCACATTTGGATAATACAGAATCACGCTTATATTTCAGCTTTGGGTTTACGGGGCCGGTTCCTTGCATACTGTTGTACTGTATACCTCAAAGCAACGGGGGCGGTGTTTTAAAATTACTTTGAGAAAATATGCTTGAAATTAAAGCTTTAATCAACAAA
Source organism: Zeus faber (assembly GCF_960531495.2). Taxonomy (NCBI): domain Eukaryota; kingdom Metazoa; phylum Chordata; class Actinopteri; order Zeiformes; family Zeidae; genus Zeus; species Zeus faber. The sequence goes on along the minus strand of NC_137189.1, from coordinate 50,021,737 downwards.
CCAAGACGGGAAAGACGATGCGATTACTCCACAAACAGCAGGAAATGAGAGACGAGAAATAATGATGAAAATACAAAATTTTTAGCGCCGTTTAAGCATATCCAAAAACCAAAGATAAAATATCCCGTCAAGGTATTTCCTTAATACACAAAACCCATTTTACAGTCTGAGGTCACTCTTTGCTTATTTACTTAAAAAATAATTTTGCGGTTTTTCGTCTCTTTTTGATCCACCATCTCCTCGAGGAATGCTTCAAAAACAATAATTTACAAAAAAAAAATAATAATAATTTACACAAACAAACAAAAAAAAACAACAATTGTGACAGTCATCACCACAATGACCTACCTGCTAAAAAAGTTTAAAATAATAACAATAATCTTTTGGTGTAGCTTCATCCAAACCCAGAGTAGTTCAGAGTTACGCCCATAATCTGTCTTTTCCAGTGAGCAACTGTTTTCATTAGAACATGAATGTGGTCACCTGGTCCAGCGCGCCCAGTTCTGCTCTTCTTCAATCCGCAATGTTCTGTTCGTTATTCTGTTCCGCTTTTCAACCGGCATCACGCGACTCTTCTGGAGGTTTTAACAGCGTCAGGCCCTCTTCCCTGCACTCCCAGAACTTTAAAGGTGGCCGCACCAGACCAAAGTGTCTGGTAATACTTTAGTAAGAACTTAATTCCCACACGGAAACTGACTGGCAGGTACATGGGGCGGAGCCAACCCCTGATGCGGAGTTCAGAAGATTTTAGCCGGATTTTGCGCTCGCCGACAGGTTTTCGGGGGTAAAATCACAGCGCGTTCCCGCGAGCGACCAGCGTGTGGTGTGAACGGATCACGGCGCGATCCCACTGCAAGATATCAAGCAGGTTTAATATCCGGTCGTGTCGAGGAATGACGCAGCGAGCTACAGCCAATTAGAGCAGACGGGGAGGGCGGAGTTGAGAAGGAGAGAGGGGATTTCACCGGAGCAGCAGCAGAAACACAACACACCTATTTGACTTTTCTTCTCTAGGTTTTTAATATATTTCTTATTTAAATTTTGCTTTGATTCGTTTTTAATTTTTTTACAGTGATCGAGAATGTAATAAAAAGTAAATAATCGTGTCACATGGTATGGCGTCATTTCCGGTGTCACTTCTCGCGTGTGTTTCCGTGACAATACCTAGTTTGGAGCCGACAGGCCGGTCGGGGATTCCTCCTGGTTAAAGATGTTGTGGTGTGTGAAACCCTGTCACCGATCAGTCACGTAGTGTGAAAACCACCAAGCTGTAAGATTCCCCGTCACAAGACAGAGAGTTGTGTAGTGTGAACAGTACAACCATCTGACCACTTTGAAGGTCGTGTCGCGTGCCCGCGGGAAAAACCTCATCATTATGCCTGTACAAAGAGCCGGAGTCTCAAGACATTTTTTGACGTTTGAACTTTCGGGTTTTCGGCGCCTATCCCTCCTCCTTTTGCCAAGTGACGCTATCACTCGTGTCGGGCGTTTCAGGAGACTTGGTCTCCGGTGTCCGTTAGAGTCAAGAGTAGATGGACCAGTAGATGATGTTGAAGAAGATGTAGGCTCCCGGGAAGAGGACCCGCGAGTACTTGTCGATGGCGTGCGTGTCGATCCACATGCTGTTGTAGGAGCTGGCTCCCACATGGCCGGTCACCTGGTCGCTCTCCATGGCCAGCTGCAGCAGCATCCTCTCGCGCTTGACGCCGTTCTCCTGCATCCCGTAGGTCCCCGTGGTGTTGGCGTTCACCTCGCTGTAGCTGGCCGACATCATGCCGGGGTGGGCCATGCCGCACGTGCAGGGCAGCTGGAAGAGATTCGGCCCCAAAAATGTAAAGTTTGCTATTTTTCAACACAGGCCTCGCGTTGAGGCCAAACGCTGCTTTTTCCCGTCTTTTCACCCGTCGTGGAACGTTCTGCTCCGCTCCAGCTTCTCACTGCGCTTAAGTGTCGTCCAGTGGAGCAAACTCAGACGTTAAAAAACACACGTTGAATCTCCTCGTCGAAAATGGGAAGCTCACAATGCGGTTCGTCTTTTGCGCTTCTGTCTGCATCTGCGCTAACGTAAGAGACTAGAAACAGGAAGTTGCCTTGCTTCCTGCTGGCAACCTGCCGCAGCCGACTTTACACTCAGAGTAATTCTAACTGCAATGTGATAGTACTGTTATTCAAAGCATGTGAGAAGAAAAATATTCTGAGACACAACTATTGTGCAAGTTTTCCCTTTGCTGGAGATTTAGGACTGAATCGTTTGCCCCGTTGGACTGTGTGGAAGCTCAGTGAGAAGCTGCAGCAGAGTGGTAAGTTCCTCAACAGCGAAGCGAGGTTGCGCTGGGAACACTGACCCGCTCTCGTAGCTTCCTCTCCTTCCGCTCCT
>NC_137189.1:49984360-50014360 GCF_960531495.2 Zeus faber | reverse complement strand
ATATATAACACAAAGAATTAGTTATTTCTTGTGTTGAGTGAATAATACAGAAGATAGGAAAATGTTGCATGCTTACCGCAAACTAATCGCAATATTGGTCGACAGAAATCGCAATTACATTATTTCCCCAAATCGTTCAACCCAAACTTAAACGCAAATTTGGAAAAAAAAAAAACAAGTAGAGTTGTTGCGGACGTATGTGCCTGGGGCCACTTGAAATTGACCCAGCACCCAGTTTTGGGTCGGGACCCGCCGGTTGAGAACACGTGCCCCCATCACAGATCAGGTGACAGCACGTTAGTACGTGCCCGGCCCGCGCTACCACATGGTTCAAATTTCAATCAGATGTTGAAGACCCCACCCATAACCACGTCCCATGATGACTTTTAACAGCTTTGCTCCAATCGTGTGGAGAGCAGCCGCGGCGCACGCCAACAGATCCCATTCACCAGCGACCAGAACCCCAAAGCCGAAGAGGGAGCCACCACCGGCGGCCTTATGCTTCGCCGCCTTCCGTGGCTGCTGTTGATCTCCAGAACCACCAAACCAGCCTCGTTGTCTTGTAGCGTGAGCCCCGCTTCAGCACAACTAAGCACAAGCTGAGGCTCCCGCAGTGGATGGTAAGTGCAGACATCCCACCGCCCCCACCCAAACAGACACCGCCCCGACCCAAACAAACACCGCCCGACCCAAACAGACACCGCCCCAACCCAAACAAAACAGACACCGCCCCAACCCAAACAGACACCGCCCGACCCAAACAGACCTGAGGCTGTACAGGACTTTCCCGTCGGGGTACACCCGCAGCATCACGTTATCCGTGGTGGTGTCGTGCATGAAGGAGCGCTTGGAGTGGACGAAGAACATGTCCGGCACCCAGATCTTCTTCACCAGGCGGCCGTCGAAGGTCATGCTCTGGTTGTTGTTGCTGGGGAAGGACAGACGCTCGTCCTTCCAGTAGTGACGCAGGTACAGGGTCATGGTGAAGTCCTGCGGAACCCAGAGCCAGAGCTGAGCCTCAGCAGCGCTCGTTCAATAAAGAATCTCTCTGTCTGCGGCGGACGCACTGAACACTTCATGTTCTCACTATTAGGTATCTATCCCGTTTAGATTTTCTCACTATTCAATACAACCATATTTCACTGTTCGTGTTGGAAATCATATCAATAGATGGAGGGTTACACTCAGGTACAGATCATTTTTACTGTTATCATGCATTTCATTTGGACCTCCCCTATTTGGGTGTGTCAGTACCATGCAGACTGTTGCTCACAGACTAAAAATGGATAAAATATTTGGCATCAAGAAAAATAAATAGTGTATTATAGTATGTCAGTGTCAAAATTGGAAAGAAACCATTTAAACTCGACAGCTACTCACCAAATACATGCTGTCATTGAGTTGCAACTTATCTTTTTAAAATGAATCAGTGAAATTTCTTAAAGCAGAATCAGTTCTATGGAATTGTTTGGATTTTTTTTTTTTTTTTTTTTTTTGAGTATTTCACAGTAGAAATTTCTTTGGTCAAATCTATAAAACTGTATGTCAGTACCGTAAAAATGACATGAAGACGTACCATGTCCACCTCCGAAATGGTGTCCAGACTCTCAACCTGGACGTCGACTCCAACTGGCACTGCAGGACCTGCTTGAAAACCACTACTTACTCGAGTGTGAATCAAAAGGACGCTCGGACACAATTGGTTCATTTAAAAAACACTATAGTCACTCATATCAGAATCCCATGAAGTAATTTGTGACAAACCCAGCAGAATAATGTAAAACACTAATATTAAGCGATAAACCACCCAGAGACAGACCCTTGTTGTCATGTTTGCAGCTTCCGAGCAGAAAATACTTCCAGGGGCGGGGATGAAATCACTTATTAAAGGATCATTTCCGTTGCCTTGATATGTAATAATAGTATTTTCTACAAACTAATCCTAAATTACACTAACCGTAGTAGCTGTAATTCCTCCACCACAGCCCATTAACCTGTATTTTGGTATAATATATGTAATATCACTCCAGATTAGAGCCCACGTGGATCTGTGACGAGGCTTCTTCCTGCGCTTTGTGGATTATGTTCTTATTAAAAAAAGGTCTTTACTGCTGTTTATGTTGACTTTTGCGTTTTAAACAATGACTTATGGCCCTTTTATTTAACCCTTATAACAGGGCTAGTGGGCTGAATGCCATTACCCCAACTGACATGACGAAACAACAGAAATAAGAATAAGAACATTATTAATATTATTATTATTATTATTATTATGATATTTTAGCATGAATCCTGTTTTTAGAAGATAAATGCCCCCAAAACCCTCCCTGGAATGTTATATTTCGGGCAGAGTTATGAAAAAGAGCAGTATAATATTATAGAGAAATGACCACAGACAGGACAGTCAATTTCCAGCACTCCGGACCAGTTCAACAGTTTCCAATAAAATACAATAATTGAAAAGTGTAAAAGAAACATCTTTGTTTTTGATAATTACTGGCTACAATTTGAAATCTCAACTCAAATGTTAATCAATAGAATTATTGGCAGAGTTCATGGGAAAGATAACACTTGGTTTCCAAATGCATCATGAATTTGGGTGTTGTCTTTGAATGTTGAGCTGAATATCCAAGTCCCTCCAAACACTGAGCGGACAGAGCTTGCACTTGAAAAGCTGTGTATCAGGCAGGGCCGGTGGTATAAACACTATAAACACCCTCAACACACTAAACACTCTATAAGCACTCTATAAACACTGTAAACACTCTATAAACACTGTAAACACTCTAAAAACACTCTAAACACTCTATAAACACTATGGAAACTCAATAAACACTCTAATCACGCTATGAAGACTCAGTTTGACGTTGTGTGTTGCAGGGCTGGCCCAAGGCATAAGCAAACTACAGTAGGCGTCCACTGTGCATTCCCGTTCACCGTTTGTCCAACGAAAACAAATAAAACAGTGTTTTTATTTTAGATGCATTTATCCTTCTCCGTTTCCCAATTGAGCGAAACCCTATTTAGGTCCTCATGAATGCAGGGGCCGCCCTGATACCAGGTTGCATTTTTGATGAATTTACAATTTTGGGCTTCTAGAGAAGTAAAAAAAGAAAAGAAAATGTAAATAATTCTCTATGGCATCGCTGCATCCTTCCCCCACATTAATTCCCAGGGTTTGCCGACCTGTGAGCAAATCAAGTTCCCTCGACGTGGGACAGACGTCCGTGCTCTTTTGGAACCCGTCATCACACCAGGCCTTTTTCACTGGCCTCCTGACTCTAGGGCTATCGAAACCTAAAGCCGCAGTCTACCACCACCACCCCCAACACCACCCCCGCGGCGGCAGCACTGGCAGCCCCGTAATTGATCAGTGGCCTCCAGAGCTGCAGGGGTCAGACATAATCTGAGTCTGGTGATGTCATCAAGTCGGACCCGTGCACCGTACGGTGTTGAACACCATGGTATTTACATGGATGTACTGCAGATTTAGGGACGAGCGTCTTCACGTCAAGTAAACAAACAACTCTGGATAATGGTTGGACGATGGAGTACGGAAGGAATAGAGATGATGCAACGCTCCACGGACACGCGGGGATCGAAATGCTGTTATTTTAAAAAGGCACACGCGCGTTGTTTCTGAGGAATCTGCAGCTTTTCGTCGTTCTTGCCCAGATTCAGACGAGAAGGTCGATGTCGATACCGATACGTCACCACCGAGCGTCCAGAGCCAACGCAGCTACGAGCTGCGTGCTCACTGTGTAGCGCAACGCATGGATGCAGAGGGGGTCAGCTAGCCTAGCTCCCGTGAGATTGGGGTAATACACCGTCCATCATCTCAGAGGCGTCTCAAGAGTTGTTCAAGAGACGTGTACATGCAACTTGTGTCTCTCTGCCCATAATAAATACCTTTCCCAAAAGGTCAGGTTTAAGAGTTTTATGAGAAGGGTAAGAGGCGTACATCCAGAGCCGGCCCTAGCTTTTATGTGGCCCTAAGCGGTGGAGCGTGGGGCGTGGGGCGGGGGGTCACGCACGATGCGGCACGGGTCGCACGGTGCGGGAGCGGAAACAGGAGGGGAACATAACTTCATGATCCAAAACAAAAACACTTTTTTCATTTTTTGAGAAAGGAGGGAGACATTTGGAGAAGCGGCGCAAGGTTGGCGGAGAGGAGCGGCGAGGAGACGTCACACTCATTGTGGGGCCCCTACAGGTTGTGGCCCTAAACAACCGCATAGGTTGCTTGTGCTAGGGGCCGGCCCCGCCTACCTCCGAAGCCGGGCCGCATGGTGAAGTCATGGTCGTCTATTCTCAGAAGCTGCTCCGACTTGGTCACTGAGGATTTGGTCAGATCCGGACTCCTCCTGTAGATGGGGCTGGTGGGGACGGGGAGGAAACAGAGCTGATTGGTCGGAGGAAAAAATGATTCTTATCAAAGAAAATGTATTTAATGCGTCTACATTGGAAATGAGTCTTCCGACAAGCTGGGTTACTTTAAAATGCTAGAGCCGTTTTAAAATGAAGTTGTTGTCCAATTCATCTGTTTATATGTAAAATTAGTTTGTGTGTGTGTGTGTGTGTGTGTGTGTGTGTGTGTGTGTGTGTGTGTGTGTGTGTGTGCGTGCGCGCACATTGGAACAATTTATGCATCTCAGCACTTTGGCACAAACCTGATTTATTTTTTTTAAAGAGCAAGAGAAATAAACCTTCAAATTTGTAATAAGACATAATCACGCTTCTGATATTACAGTGATGTCTCAAACCGTTGTCGTCATATTGTACAACAATTTCGGCGTGACCGCGATGAAGGGTGCGCCCCCTGCTGGATGCTTAGACATCCTTCTATCTTTCTTTTAACATTCTCCGTCAAGCAGAAGGGGGTACACCTCACCTGCCGATTTTGCGACCCCCCAACGTCAGAGGAATTTCCCTTTTTGATCTAGAAAGTAAAATGAAATACATATTAGGAAGGCGTGACAGTTGCACACAACAGTCAGTTCAGTTGTGATCATTAGAATGAACAGAGGTCATAGTGAGTGCTGATGTACAGCGGTTTGGGAAACTGCCTGTGTTCCTCCTGTCATCATCATCATCATCATCATCAAGCGTCCAGTGATGAATGTCCTTCATGTTTGCAAAACACATAAACCTTATATTAAGGGATCTGCTTCATCTATTGCTTGAATCACTCATAATAAAAATTTAAATACGTTTTGCTCGCGTCCTTTTAAAATTCACCTCAAGGCTGAAAATCCAGATTTTCATCTTTTTTGCTTTTGCCTTGTTATACAGGAAGGAAAAAAAAACAACAAAGCGAGTGAAGCCAGGTAAAACTTCCCTCATTTGGTAGATAAAGTGCTGAACCTCAACGTCCTACGTGACAATCACAAGGAGTGGAGGGTCCAAGGTGTCAGATTTAAATCCCATAAACACACCGGTGTGCTTGATGTGTGTGGATCTCCTCACAGCGTTGTACCGAACGGAAGCGTCGACCCAATTCCACTCACTGTGGATTTCATGGAATAGTATTATGGTTGAGTGAATGACGACACACACACACACACACACACACACACACACAGGACAGGCAGTTCTTCGTGTCCATTAGAGATTTTGTGTCAAACTAAGTGGATATTGTATGTGGAGTGCCCCAAGGTTCCATTCTGGGACCATTATTGTTTAACCTCTGTATTCTTCCACTTGCACATATTGTAAAGAAACACAAAATAAATTACCATAATTATGCAGATGATTCATAACTGTGCATATCCCTATCTGCTGATGACCTACTCCCCATACACTCCCTCACTCAGTGTATTAATAATATTAATGCATGGATGTCAAACTTTTTACAACTGAACAAAGACGAAACAGAAATACTCATCTTTGGTGCAAAGGCTCAAAGACAGAAGATTGCAGCTCATCTTAGTTCTCTGTCCCTGGAGAGCAAGAGTGATGCCAAAAATCTGGGTATAATCATAGACGGCGATCTAAACTTTAAGAGCCATATAAATGAAATCACGAAATCTGCCTTCTACCATCAAAAAAACATTTCAAAATTAGGAGGCTTCCTGTCAAAAGCAGACTCCGAGAAATGAATCCATGCATTCGTAAGGAGTAGATTGGACTACTGTAATGTCCTATTCACGGCCTCCCAAAATCAGCTGTGCAGCGGCTACAGTTCATCCAAAATGCAGTTGCACACGTTCTCACTGGGACAAAAAAGTTTGAACATATCACACCTGTTCATAGATCTCTACATTGGCTCCCTGCACCTCAGTATTTAAAAGAAATACTAATTATACACAAACAAGCAAGAACTCTCAGGTCCACAGGCAGTGGTCTTCTAACTATCGCTCGTACCAACTCTAAAGCAGGAGAGGCTGCCTTCTGTATCTATGCCCCAAGTGAATGGAACACCCTACCGAGGGACCTGAGAGAGGCCCCCACACTGAATACTTTTAAAAGCAGCTTAAAAACCTCCTGTTCGCTACAGTCTATGACTGTCTGACTGTCTGTCTGTCTGTCTGTCTGTCTGTCTGTCTTTCTGTCTGTTTGTCTGTTTGTCTGTCTGTCTGTCTGTCTGTCTCTGTTGCTGGTGCTGTGGCTGCTGCTAACCCTGTACCTAAACTTAACCCTCGCTTACCTTATGGCTAAATTTAAGCATCTCTCACCCTATACCCTAACTTAAACATCTCTAACCTTGTACCTCAACTTAACCGTCTCTAACCTGAGTGACTTCTCCGGTTCCGGTGAGAGCTACCACTTCCGGTTCCGGTGACTTCTTTGCGTGTGCGTTGCTGTTGTCTTTTTCGCTGTTATTTTTTGTTGCTGCTGCTGTAGTTGATGTTTCTGCTGCTGTTGATGTTTTGTGGCTGCTGCTGCTATTTCTGTTGCTGTTGTTGTAGTTTCTGTTGTGATATTACAGTGAGAGGATTTTAAGAAGGGTGTGTTTTCAGAGAGATAGTCAAAAGGATCTCCCTCCCGAGGTCAGAATGAACAACTTGACCCGTTATTTAGGGACGCTAATTAAAGGACCATGACTGGATTAAGATGAGACGGTGCACACAGTTGCAATTTCCATTTCCGGTGAGAGCTACCACTTCCGGTCCCGGTGACGTCTTCGCTTGTGCGCTGTTTCTGTTTTTGTTGCTGCTGTTGTCTGCTGCTGGTATTGTCACTGCTGGTGTTGTTGTTGCTGCTGCTGCTGGTGCTGGTGTTGGTCCCGCTTACCTTATACCTTAACTGGTGTGGTCATTGCTGCTGCTAACCTTATACCTAAACTTAACTCTCACTTACTTTATACCTCAACTTAACGTGGCCTTATACCTCGACTTAACCATCTCTAACCTGAGTGACGTTTCCAGTTCCGGTGAGAGCCACCACTTCCGGTTCCGGTGACGTCTTTGCGTGTGCGTTGCTGCTGTTGTTGTTGCTGCTGCTGTTGCTGCTGCTGCTGCTGTTGTTTCTGTGGCTGTTGTTGCTGCTGTTGTTGTTTTCTGTTGCTGCCACTGTGGTTGGAGTCGCTTTTATTGTTGTTTTTGTTGTTGCTTTTGTTGTTGCTGTTGTTTCAGGGGCATTCTTTTGTAATGACCGGCTGACAACTACGTTCTCTCGTTCTTTTTTGTATTTCTTTGTAAAGCGCATTGTGTTGCCCTGCTAAGAAATGCGCTCTATGAATAAAGTGTGACTTGACTTGACTCCTGCAGTGAGGGCGAACAACACACACACACACGTTTCAAATGATGCCGTGGAAATGAGGTCTCTGCTGTTGACCCATTCTGGCTTGTTCTTCCTCCAGGGGGCAGCGAGGAGCAATGGGCAGCGTACAGCCATGCCCGGGGACCTGGTTACAAGTGTCCATCGCGTTTCCTCCATGGAAACCCCCAGAAACATGGAGTTTCCTCCATGTAAGTTGTAAGTTCCTTCTTAAGTTATTTGGTGGGGGTCCTTCGTGATGTTACATAGAGAAAACCCCATGTTTTGGGTGGGGGTCCTTCGCGATGTTACATGGAGGAAACCCCATGTTTTGGGTGGGGGACCTTACTGATGTTACATGGAGGAAAACCCATGTCTTAGGTGGGGTTCTTTGCTGATGTTACATGGAGGAAACCCCGTGTTTTGGGTGGGGGTCCTTACTGATGTTACATGGAGGAAACCACGTGTTTTGGGTGGGGGTCCTTACTGATGTTACATGGAGGAAACCCTGTGTTTTGGGTGGGGGTCCTTACTGATGTTGCATGGAGGAAACCCCGGGTTTTGGGTGGGGGTCCTTCCTGATGTTACATGGAGGAAACCCCATGTTTTGGGTGGGGGTCCTTGCTGATGTTACATGGAGGAAACCCTGTGTTTTGGGTGGGGGTCCTTGCTGATGTTACATGGAGGAAACCCCACTGGAGCACGGCCAAAAGCGCCCCAGGCGAAAGAAACCCAGGACCTTCTTGCTGTGAGGGCAGTGCAGGGTCCAGCAGTTCCGGAGGTAGAGTGCATCATCTAGTAATCTGAAGTTTGCCGGTTCGATTCCTAGCTCTTCCTCCTAGTGTCCGTGAGCAAGACACTAAACCCCTCATTGATCATCATGGGTGCGTCCATCGGTGTATGAATAATTCTAAGTCGCTTTGGACAAAAGCATCTGCTAAATGATGGTGTGGCAGACTTGGGGGCGTGGTCGAGTGGGCTCTGGGATGCGAGGGGAAGTCAGAGTGGTAGACTGACGCTCCCCGCCCCAGTGCCGGCTGTGGCCAATTGAATGACTCGCCAGTCGCAACAGCTGGGAAGGTTTCTTGTGTCCTTTTTGTCTTGCAGTGAGGGGAGGACGGCAGAGGGACCACACGGAAACGCTCTGCGGGAGTCCCAGTGGAAGCCAGTCCGTGAGAGCTCGGTCTTTTCTGTACGATCCTCACTTGAAGTGTCAGATGAAAGTGAGTGGAAAAAAACCCACCGTGTCGGCGCTTCAGTTAGGTTGTTTATTATGATACTTCTTCCTCTTGTGATTACTATTCTTCAGAGACCTGCCTTCCCTCATAGGTCCTCGCCAAAGCATCTAGAGCACGTGTCAAACTCAAGGCCTGCGGGCCGAATCCGGCCCGTCACGTCATTTTATGTGGCCCGCGAGAGCTTAAAAAGAATATGATTGTCTTCAAATAAAAGTCTACGCTGCTATTCACACAGTGACCAAAAACTACATCTCCCACTATGCATGTCCATTTTGTGACCCGTGAAATGACGGCATCCTGCCGCTAGGTTGCGGTGTTTCCACATTGGCGTTTAACTAAAGCAGTTTTCTAACAAGTGATGGAGATGAAAAAAAATACAAACAATCCCAAAACAAGAGAAAAATTTATGCAGAGGGAAACAAATTTAATGAAAGATGGGAAAGCGAATACATGTTTGTGCTTCAAGGAGAAAAAGCAGTATTTCTTCTGTGTTACGAGGCAGTGTCGGTGATGAGGGAATACAATTTACATCAGTATTTTGACACCAAACATGGAGCCAAGTAAGATAAATTACCCTCCAAGAAAAACATCAAATTGTCCAAGAATTAAAAGGCAGACTGCAAAGGCAGCAGAATATGTTTACAAAAGCTACGGCCAAAAATGATTCAGCAGTGAAAGCTAGCTTCATTATAGCTGAAGAAATCTCCGGAGCTCTAACGTGTTTTTCAGAGGCTGCATTTTTGAAGCGGAGCACGCTAAAGGTATGTGAGCAGGTGTGCCACGCCCAGATACAGACTTTTAAAAATGTCCATTTGTCAAGAAACTCCCTCGCAGACCGAGTGAAGGAACTAGCAGGCAACCTGACAACACATCTGGTCGAAGAGACACGCAGTTACCAGTTACCAGTTACCAGAAACCTGTTACCAATTACCAGTTACTGGTTGCCTGTTACCGGTTACCTGTTACCAGTTACCAGTTACCAGTAACCCGTTACCTGTTACCGAGTTGAGTTAATTGCATGCAGTATACTGCCTTGTATGTGGAGCAATGTATTCCGTGTGTTCACAGGTGTATGTGTTCATGCAGCCAGACATTTACTGTCATCAAAATCATCTCATGAGTTGGGTGTTTGCCCGTTACATTTATGTTAATGCATGTACAGTTTTTGTACACTTGAATAAATAATAATCAAATGCATGGACAGTTATTTAACAATATGTTCAGGAGTAGTTAGGTTTATACAGCCTTACAGTTACAGCCGTGATGCTGATGTGGCTCGGGGTGAGGCTGAGTTTGACCCCCCTGCTCCAGCCTGTGGAACAGCAGCAGGTGAAGGTCAGATTAGAGCTGCGAAGGCGTTTGTTCTCGGCCGCGGGCAGAGCCGACGGCCCAGGCTCGAAAAATAAGCTTTTCCCAAGCGACCTAATCTCCATTCACGCAGCACATGCCTCCGGAGGATTTGGAATGACATTATCAGTATCGCTTGATTTGATTGTCATAAGCAGGCGCCAGGTGAGAATCCCATCAGGGGGCTCCTCCGGCTTCGCGTTGCACTTTGGAAAGGGATTGTGGCCAAGGTCCCGGCGCCAATATGTCCCGTGTGTTTCGGGCACATCGCGGGACATATGGAAGGTGGAGCCACGCTGTACAGTGTTTGGCGGACAAAGGATGCTTCACCCAGAAATACACAAATCTCAGCGCATTAGGGGAAAAATCTTTTTCAAGAGAGTGAAGAGGGGGCAGAAAGCGACACATGAGAAATGGGAATAACAGCCCGTTTGACAGGTTTTCAGCAAGGAGGTCATACATACATTTATGGGGAAAGAGTTTGGATTATCGTCCAAAGACTGTCATTTATATTGCCAATGGGTTTTATGATCCTCGTGTAAATTATATAGATTCATCAAATAAATAGATACCCCCACAACTGCTCTAAAGACGTAACAAGAAGACTAAGCGGAAGTCGTACTGTCTGTTGTATCCTGATGATCCTGACGCTCAGGGAGTGACGCGGTACGAGCGCAGGCTCCTGGATGAACCTTTCATGACGTCCAGGTGGATGCAGCATCCATCCGCCCCGCGGGTCGTCCGCGGCTCCCTGCTGGGGCGGCGAAGCGGCTCGTGGAGGATCAAACAAGGGAAGGTCAGAGCGAACCATCCGTGGAAACCATCCATGTCTTTACAGTGCACTCACATGCCACGTCCAACGCAAGGGTCTCGGTCCAAAACGGTGGGTATCACTGGGAACCGGGAACAATTCGTCAAACTCTTACCAAGAAACTATTTCGAGCAATGGCTGCACGGTTACAAACGGGATGAACAGTCTGTCACCTCACTCTGCCGATGCTGGAAGCAGTTGACGCACAAAAGGAATCGATAAAGATGGAAAGAATTTTAAAAGAAATGGTTAATCAGTAAACAGCTGCGCTTGGACTTCAGTCTCCTACTGCGCCAGCAGGACGATCGGATCGATCTAAAGCATTGACCAATCAAATACGAGAGGTTTTTCCCAAATCCCAAGCGTGACCTGGAGACAGCCTGATGGTTTAAACGTCTGATAGATTTGACAGTAAGAGAAGCTGATAAGACGCAGCATAAAAAATAAAACAAAATAAAATCAAGCAACAGCAAACCCAAAAGCAATCGCTGGCAGGAACAATACTTCATCAGCGGCTGACGGAGGACTTGGGAGGGAAGAATCGCCCTCCCCAACGCTTGCAAATGTACGAAGAACCTGGTTTAATGAACATGTATGAATTCAACGTGGTGTGTGTGCACGGCTTCCTGATTTCTGTGTGGACGACATTTAAAATGGAGGCCTGCTCAACACGCAGTGTTTAATCACAGTGAGATTGCGCCGGCCATCAGCCAACCTGCTCTGCAGCCACAACAACCAGCAGTAATTCAGGGAGCACATTAACACTGTGTTTACCCGTTACGTAATCCAAGTGGTTTTCCTGACCAGGCAGGCAGGCAGGCCAAACAGAGCCGTCACGTCCAGGCACGTGATGTAGAGTCGCCGTATTCACGACATGCACTTGAAGCGGTACCATCTAAATACACGTTTTTTGACACGTAGAGTGACTTAATGAAATTATTAAATATACTGTGGTGTGGTTTAAGCAACCACACCTGTCTTGGGTCTGGGTAATTTGGCCCGGGATCAGCGTGGCTGTACACCTGTTGTTCGTTAGAGCAACCAACGAGCAACAGGTAAATCACCCATCCCCACACACACACACACACACACACACACACACACACACACACACACACGCACACACACACACACACACACACACACAGGGAGAGCCTCTGTCATGACATGTGTCCGCCTGCTCCCGGCTTGTTCCATCTGTCCACTCTCTACAATAAACTGCTGTGTTTCCAACATGTCAGCCTGTGTCTCATGCCGGTGTCACGTGACAGGAGGAACTGCCCCAATTATTAATATTCATAATATGAAAAGACTGACACAAAGACAAAAAAGGAATGTGTTTATTCTAAGTGGTCTTGTACGGCAGGTTATTTGCAAGCCTGTGCATGTTCTAAGGTAATTGTAGATATATATAGTATATACACGTATGGTATACAATTTATTTATTTATTTATTTTAATTCAGCTTCCCCATCAGGTCTTTTCCAACTCAACACAGTGACAAAAACGACCAAAAAAGTAAAAAAAAATCAGACGGATTCATTTCACCCCTGAAGCAGCGTGGAAACATCTCTGAACGGTGGCTGCGCTGCCACCACACAAAGTCCATCGGGCGTCGCCATCTTTCACCCCACGTCTTATTACAGGTTGGTTCCCACCGCCCAGCATTGGGGGTCGTCCATCGTGTGAGAAACAGCTTCAAGTCAGACAATGAAAGAATGTTCCATGTCTGCATGGCACGCCCTCGCTGCACCTTTTAGCGCAGGGAGGCACTCTGCAGCCGAAACGCCGTCCACCGGGGCGAGCGATTGAGGCTTTCAAGTAAATCTCCTTTTAGAAAATGGGAAACTTGCATTACAGTCAGAGGAAAAGAAAATGTTCCCAAACCGTACATTTCATCAGGTTTGCCAGGGTCTTAGTGGCCCTTTCCACGACGTCGGCGCTCACGTAGGAGACCAGAAACAGGAAGTTGCGTCGCTTCCGACTGGAAAGCTGCTGCGGCCAACGCTACGCTCGTTGCACTCTACGTTGTGTCCTGCGGCAATTTCACAGTAGTTTTGGATAAAATGCGCTAGAACTTTCATTCAAAACGTCTTAAAGCAGGGGTCCCAGACTACAGGGCCGGGGGCCACATCTGGCCCCCAAGACAATTTGATCTGGCCCGCTACACGGTGATAATATATTTATAAATTTGGCCGGCCAATTTTATTTTCAAATCACAACGTTTAATTAATAAAACACAAATGTCCTTAATGTACAGAATTAAATTGATCATAACAGAACTTTTTCTAACAGGATTATGAGGCAATGAACTAATGTGCGGGAGAAAAAACAACAACAAAAAAAAGAGACCCCTGTCTTAAAGAAATAAACACAGAAACACATGGGCCTGTCGTGGTTTTCGATGAGGTAAACAGCTAAAGATGGAGAGTTGTAAATCATTTGAATGAGGCGTGTGTTGAACACACGACATTCAAAACGCCAGACTCCGCATTCAATCAAAATTCCTCTATTTTCTTTTCTCTTTGTAGCATTTGGCCTAATCTCCTTGGTGGGTCATTAAGAGATGGCATCCACAACAACCCACTAATTCCAAAGCAATCCCCAAAGCACAATAAAACCATTACATCATCTCCAAATTGGCAAGTAGAAAATCAGTCGTCATGCACACAAACACTCAATGTTTCCACGTTTCAAGATCTCTGGGGAATATGACTTAGAATCATAATGATTATCACCATAATAATAAAAATAATAATAATAATAATAATAATAATAATGATGATGATGATCACAATAATGAGAAGAATCACCATACTAACAATAATCTTTTCCAAAATAATAATAATATTTTTTTAAATACATTTTCCAATATCAGTATATTATTATTAAGTGAATATAGGCAAGTATACTAATGCAACTCCACTGTGATTATCAAACAGGTTGCCTTTGTCCTGCCATAAATATGTAGTAAACACAGAATAAAACCATTTAAACCAAAGTCAATCTCATCATCAATTTTCCACAACACGTCGATAAGAGCCTGACGATAAACACCGCGCATGACAGAGAGCGCGGTGTGTTCGCTGGGTTCTTACCTGATTTGGGTGTAGGGCTGCAGGGGGAGTCCTCGGGGTGGAGCCTTCACAGACGCACTGGCGCTGCCCGGCACCAGCCCCAGCACCATCACCAGCCCCAGCAGGATGACATCAGTGTGCATGGTGTCACAGGCGGAGGCCTGGGCCTCTGGAGTCCAAAGTGGCGTCTACTTCTGCTCCATCCAGAGCCGCGCGAGGCATATTCCTGACATGCCTTTCCCAAACACCGTGCAGTGGGATACTATACATCCAGCCCGGATCCCCCGGTATTTAATCCCACGGAGGGGAAAGCAATTTGGGACTAAACCTATAAATCCTCTACGTCAGATGGCTCGGATTTGTCTGCGCTGATGCGCACGTTTCCCTTCCGTTGAGCACTGACCCATTCACTTGCCACATGGTTCCAGGTTAAAAGGTGCAAATAAGAGATTTTCATTTTCTTTTTTTTTTTTTTTACATTCAAAGATGCATATGATTTAAGTGCAAATCCATTTTGCTTATTGCTATATGCTTAAATTATTCTGTTTAAAACTCCAATATTTGATACCTTTTTTCTTAGCTGGCAGACTGGACGAGGAGTGAAAGGCAACCACGGTGAATTGAACAAACCTGCGTAGTTGTGGTCAGTAAACAAATGAGTCAACCAGAGGAGGCAAACGTTGGAGAAAATAAGGTTTTCTGAGCGTCTTAGAGCAAAGAAGACGATAAACCCGGATGTTAGGAAGTGTTAAGAATGGAATTCTGGGACTCTTAGTGTAATCCACGTAACACAGAGAATATGATGAATGGGTTAGGCACCGTGACAGGCAGGGAGAGCGGCTTGGGGCCGACATTTATTAGCAGAACATCAGCCACTATGGAAATTTTCAATTTAAAAAAAAGGTCCCATATATGCATTTTTTACATTTATATACAATTCCATAAAGCCCACTAACCATTGTAATTACTTCAAAATCAGAATTAGAAAAACGATTTCACACCAATTTTTGGGGTTTTTTTTTTTTTTTTTTTTTTTTTTTTGGGGGTTTGTTGCTCACATGGGGTTTCCTCCACCTCACGTCAGTAAGGACCCCCCTCAAAAACATGCACCCATCATCGTCTGACCAGCGATGGACATTTATCACCTGGTCCCCGGGCGCGTCCACGTACGCTGCCCACTGCTCCTGGCTGTGCCCCCAGAGGAAGGACAAGCCAGGATGGTTCAAAAGCAGAGGAGCCATTTCACCGGCCACCATCAAAGCATGTGCATGTGCAAGCATGTGTTGTAGTGTGGTGTGTTGCGTGACTAATAAAGACTGTTTCTTCTTTTTCTTTTATCCAAAGCGACTTACAATTGTTCAATCACCGACAGACGCAGCCATCAGGAGCAATTAGGGGTTAAGTGTCTTGCTCAAGGACACTACAGCATGCTAGCAGGAGGAGCCTGGGATCCAACCAGCAACCTTTGGATCACTAGACCACCAGCTCTACCTCCTGAGCTACCATCCCCTAACTTTTCCCAGGAATTTCATGACCGTGGAACGGGGAACAGCAACGACAACAACAACAAAAAGGGATTTCTAGCTCTGAGATGTCTGTTTTGCAGCTGACCAAGGGTAAAATGCAACAAAAAACAAAAACAAAGTTAACAACAACAACAACACAGGGACAGGCATTCGTTTGAACAAATCGTTCCAAATGAACGACTCTTGTTACCGACTCGGGAGTGACGAGTCCTCGTCTCCAGGAAGATGTTCACTGACTCACCACTCCTACCTGCTGCGAGCAACACAACGTGTCTCTCTAATTTTAGGCGATTGACACCTTTCCCATTGTCAGGAGAAATGACTTTATTTTCTGTTGCGTCACCTCCGACGTCACGAACACGTTGGAAAAGGGGCGTGTCTTGGTTCCAGTGTGATTGGGAACAAAACAGTAGAGGAGACTTAACTTAAATAAACAATGAGATGAAACTGTAAAGCTTGAAAAAACAAACAAAAAAAAACAACAGTATTTTGACCCGTTCTAAAGGATCGGATCGGACCCAACCTGACGGCACACGCAGCGTGGAGCTCCACGCACCTGCTGCACACACCGGGAGCGGGGCCCGGCGGGAGCGTGGACGTTCTACACTGTGGTCCCCACGGTGCCTTCCCCACACTCACAGCATTTCACCGTCCCCCACGCCTTTATGCATCAACGTACGCATCGCGCACGTAAAGAAGCCAAAATGAGCGGGTTGACCCGGGTGTGTCCTGTTCACATCAGAGCCGATGGGAGGTGGAGCCTGTTTAAACCTGGCTGTACTGCAGGGTCATTGGACCTGGGACTGAAAACCAGGCTTTTCCTTTCCCACTGATGACAGATGCAGACTGTTAGCGGGCGTTACCGGGTATTTGGTGCAGTGGGAAAGGGGTATTAGTATGCAGGTACCACATGCTAGATGTTAGTACCAATACTAGATGTTTGACCGTACTTTTAATTTGAAGCCTAACGTAAGATCTCACAGACGAGATACCTCCATCCTCTGCGTGATTTGGGAAATCTGTGCGATCGGCCGCCTGGACGCCCTCCTTCACGTCTCCCCACTTACGTGAACTTCTCACGTACGAGAAGTGTTGCTTTTCACATAAAGGAAAGCCGTCTTCCTTTCAAGGTGCAGTGTGTAAAATGTAGGGGCATCTAGCGGTGAGGTTGCAGATCGCAACCAACCGAACAACCCTCCTCCCCAAGGCGGTGCAACATGGCAGTGCACCATGACGCTGCAACATGGCAGTGCAGCATGACGGTGCAGCATCGCAGTGCAGCATGGCGGTGCAACATGACGGTGCAACATGGCGGTGCAACATGGCGGTGCAACATGGCGGTGCAACATGATGGTGCAAGATGGCGGCCTCCATGAAAGAGACATTGGCCGCAAAACTCGTAAAAAAAATAATAAAATGGCGGCCTCCGTGAAGCGTACCCGCTCCCTATGTAGATGAAAACATCTCATTCTAAGCAAACAAAAACACAACGGTTCTTATTTACATGGGATCATACACTAAATTAAACAGACTTGTGAATATTATTTTCCATTTCTGCCAAGTCCGTTCTGTAAATTCTACACACTGCACCTTTAATATCTGTGGTGTTGGAAAGTATCTGTACAAGGTATATTCAGTTTCAGACTTTTGGCTTTTCCTCCACTAGATTTGTTGTGGAGTAAAATAAACAGCGGGCTAAGTTTCTAACCGCAGTCAATTCACTTCAGGTTTTTTGTTTTTAAAATCAGAGTTCACATTTGTTAAAGCCTATTATATCACAAACGTATATATCAGGATCTACATTACCAGCCAAAAAACAAAGTACTTATGTTTGTGATACTACTTTAGGTTTACTCGGGCGGATCAGTGTTGTACTTTCGTGTTGTCTCGAGCGGCTCGGCTTCGCCGCCGGATCCGCTCACGGGAGCCGGAGTCTCATCCCGTTTGCTGATACAGACCTAAGTCTTTTATTTTTCCCGTCTTTAATCCTCCTGTTCTGATGGGTTTTTAAAAGTGGAAGCACAGAGGGGCAGCAAACTGTTGACAGGCGGGTCCCCGTGTTGCTCGTTAATGCTCGCGAGGCCTAATTCTCTGTCCAGATGGGCAGTGGTATCACCTGCTCACAGGGAATGTTCCAGCTGCTTCTGCATCTGTAACTGATGCTTTACGATGGTCCAATCAATTATACAAGAGAGTATATTGGTGAACAATCAAGACGAAATGTCTTTAAATTCTCAGCGCCATCCAGTCATTTGAATCATATATTTGTGTTGAATCGCTTCTATATATAATAGAACTTATAATAGCATGAGAGTTTGCTATTGTGAGGGCGATTATAAATAAAAGATAATGAATTTCTTTTTATTTGTCTATTGATTCATTGATCCTGTTTTATTGTATTTCAATTTTTATCATAACTCCACACCATCGCAAAGGAGGACTCCTCTCGATGGTTTCTCAAGGTGAAATGAAGGTGATGATTAATTCCCAACCTGGGGGGCTGGACACCCATAGGGCGTCAACAAAAATCGTGGGTGGGGGTCAAGAGGCCTTTGACAATTTGAGGCCTATGTTTCCTAATAGTCGAATATTAGTGAAAACGTTCCACAGGAGTGTCAGCTCAAATAGAAATTGGAACAAAATCCATGACTATTATGTTCTAATGTGTTGCTCTCTCTGCCATGAAAATAGAACCAATTCAGGCAAAAATGGCCGCCAACCTCTAATAAATACATCATTTTTTGCGTCGGATCAGGGGTCTCTGACTGAAAAAATTATTTGATTTGCAGGATTTCTCTGAGGGAAAAACAGGTTGAGAACCTCTAGAGCAGCCATTCCCAAACTTAAGAATACCCCGATCACCACACGAGGCTCAGATGAAGTATTTCTCTAAATTTTTTTACATCATAAATAGAACCATTCTATTTAAGCCATTATGTGAGCGTGAGACTTCCACATACACGTAACAAATTGTAAAGCAACAAATGTAAAAATAGGGTTAAATAAAAACAGGACGTATAAATGAAGAATAACAAGTTATTTTAAAACCTATGTCTTTGTTTAATTAGCTCTGATTACTTTTCTAAATGTATATATTTAATCATAAATATTTCATGGTAATTTTAAACTTAATTACAAAATTGAAAATTCTCTTTTTTTTTATTGTTACTGACCTCTCGCCACCCACCAGGGGGCCGCTGCCCACACTTTGGGAAACACTTTTCCATGTGTTGACCTTTCACTATAATTAATGACAGCAAATGATATTCAACGCAAAGCGGCGCCGGATCTAGTGAGAAAGCTTTTCAATATATTACTTTCACCCGCAGGCAGAGGCGCCGTATAGGTTTAATCTGCATTAAAACAGGTTGAGACCTTTCAGGTGATGACACATCTGAGCCCTAGGAGCCTGTATGCTATTCAGGCCTAATTCTGATATTACAAACCCTATATGGACCACGGCATGGCATGCTCTGCCTAATCCGCAGCCGGGGTTTAGTTCGCTGCTGTCAGATTGGCCTACCTACAGAGCCTTTTAAAGCACTTTGGAAATACAAACATGCCATATGGACAGCAGAGACCTCCACCTCTGTCAAAACCACCAACGGCGAACGTTGGGATGTTCCTCTGTCGGATGGGGCTCCAGAAAGGTCAACACACAGGAAAACCTTCCAAAAAACGTCCAACAGTCGTGTCACTTCAGCTTTGGTTTTTCAAATGACTATGACTCCTCTTGCTCCGTTTTAATTTAAGCGACTATTTTGGAGGTATTTGTACTGTAATGATCCTGGATGCAACACCTGCAGTTAAGTACCATTTGGTTTTACGGAAGCTTTTTAAAATAAGCTCAAGGCCCTTCATTAACGGTTGGCCAGTTGCCTGGCCAACCAGATTTGGTCCATTGGCAACTGCAGTTTCTCCCACCACACACCCAAGTGGCGTTTCCAGGGCCCTCTGGCACAGAGACACAGACGATGATGGGTTGTAGACATCGGTTTATTGTAGAGAGCAGGCTAGGTGGAACAAGCCAGGAGCAGATGGAACATGTCATGACAGGCTCCTCTCCTGAGTGAGTGTGGGGATGGGGGTTTTAACCTGTTGCTCGTTAGCCCAAACAATGAGCAACAGGTATGCAGCCACCCTAACCCAATCACCTAGATCCAGGTCAGGTGTGGCTGCTCAAACCATCCCATCTCCACACCACAGCAACCTCTTTTCCTAAGCAGGCAGCATTGCACGGGGTCCAGCTTTGTCAGAGCAATTGCCCCAATGGCAATAAATGCCTTGCCAGACATGTGTTTCCTACTTTAACCCTCTTACAGTTGGTCCAAGCTGAATTCAGAGAAGCATTGTGATTTTGCTGTGGTCTGATATTTACCTACAGTAAATATAATCAACTTAACACGTTCTTACCCTAAAGTGGTTGATATATCTATTTGAAGGACAATCACAGCTACATTTATATTCCTTCAGTAGTTTGGTCGCTGTCATTATGCAGCTTTTAGATATCCATAACACACAAGATATAAAGAGTATGTTTTTGTATTTATCTGTTGCCACCAGAAATGTTGTCATAGCACACTCTAGAATATATTGACAAATTGTCAAACAAAAGTTGTTCATCAAGGTCTTGGGTATATAAAAAAGTCTAAATAGTTGATCAAATCTGATGCCTAAATCGGTAAAAACAAGGTTTTATCACAACTGTTCACAACTTTATTTCAGTTGACCCAAGGTGTGAGAGGAGCCATTAGCTAATGACCTGAAAGTTCATGACCCCCTGGTGGGGGCAATTAGAGGTGTCGATCTGCAGCCGGCTGGGCCATCTCTCTGTCTGACTCTCAGACAAAGGAATGAGGCTGTAGGCTAGTGGGAGTGGGGAGAGTGAGCGTCATCAGTCGCAGCCCAAGTACTGTTCCAATTCAAAGTCTGCATCAAGCCAAGTCCAGTCCAAATGCCAGAATGTGGACTTGCTTCCCCGTTTTATGGAGGATGCATGGGTGGTGACTTGTGTGGACTTGGGACAGACAAGTATCCCACAATGCATTTCACAGAATGACCGTCCTGCGTCGAACTTGCGTCGAACCCCGAGTCGAACTTGCCAAGTCTGAACTATTGAACTGAACTATTGAGAAACGCTAATGTCATCGTCGCGGCCAACAGGATTCCATGCAACGGTCTCCAGCTAGCTTAGCTCGCTACTCTTTCACCGAGCGCGCTGGCTAAGCTAACGTCTGCTTTGGTGAGAACGGGTGAACCAGACATAATTTCAAGGTTAGCTTGTGCAAGTAAAACCAAAAAGTGACTCATCAGGTACGAGGTCCTCAGCTGGCTCAGCTCTCCATTCAAAATGCCGTCTTTCCTCCTCTCAAGCTTCCTCAGCACCGGGACATGATGATTCATGGGATCGGTCCACATGTCACACTGGCGCCATGACGCAAAGCAGCGTCAGGTCTGGGTGGAAGGATGCGGAGGAGCGAGGCGGGAGCCGCGGATCCAGTGACGCGATGAACAGGTGTTGGTTTTTCAACGACAGATAGAGAGAAAAAATGCAAGGTCCAAGTTAATGCCAAATCGAACCCAATTTGATAAATCATAAGTCCCGATTTCAAGCTTTCAGGCAATTTTTTTTATTTTTGCCGTGCCTGTGTGGTAGAATAATGCGGCGGTAGAGAGAGATCTACAAACCAAAATCGCACTCTTCTTTTTACCTGCGGGTGCCATTATCCAGCTTAGACCCGTCCCTGCCGCCTCTTAAACGCCTCCTTCCTTTGCAAACAAAGCCAGAATCACTCCCATTCATGATAGGAGGGGTGCAGAGCAAAAATGTGGCAGGAAATGTGATTCTCTGCGTTAACTGTGTGTAGACCCAAATGCATTCCATTCCGTTCCGTTCCGTGCTATATGTGTGATACAATGCCCGTCTTGAAGAGTTGGAGCCTCTTCTTGCACCAACCGATTTGAAATGACTCAAGCAAAGTCATGGAAACAGGGTCAAATATTTTGGAAAAGCTGTGGAAGAGTGTTGAAAATTGGGAACGGTGTTTTAATCCGTGTGCTGGGATGACTGAGGAGAACGCGCTGAAGTGCCACCCAACTTGAAGTTTCTTGTGCGGGAATACCCGACATCGTCATTCTTTAAAAAAAAACGAACATTAGGGCTTGATGCAATCACTTGGAAATGTCCGAGAACATCGGCCGAACAAATCCAAGAACAAGGCAACGATGCCGACGTAAGTATCATTAAAATCCCTTTTCAAACGTGTGTTAGTCAGCGTCAAAGTGTTTAATTTGTCAAAAGCACAGTAAACCAGGGCCATTCTGGGCGTTGAAATCCCTGGAGACATGAAGAGCAGCAACCACGTATGAGGCATAAAATAAAACAATGAAAAATGTACATGTTATCATTAAAGAGTCAC
This sequence comes from Zeus faber, assembly GCF_960531495.2. Lineage (NCBI taxonomy): Eukaryota > Metazoa > Chordata > Actinopteri > Zeiformes > Zeidae > Zeus > Zeus faber. Next base: position 49,992,245 of record NC_137189.1, on the reverse strand, counting down.
AGATGAGAATAGAAGCTTATAGCAAAAGGAAAACAGGAGCTTCAGAGACTGAGAGCGTGGCCGTCCTGCGCCCCCTGCTGGAGAAGTGCCAGAACCGCAGGATGGGATTCAAATGAAGCTGCGTACGCTGTATGCTCTCATAATTATACTGTTTTTCTTTGAATGGCAACACTTATTTTTAAAATTTGCCTGGCTAAAGATTTTGGCTGCTGAGTTTTGTCGGCGTCGAGACGGCCAGCCGTGGAGGAGAGTGTCGCCGGCGTCCACACCAACGGCCTCGCTTCCCAGCGCCAGGCCGCTCAGGCCGCACGATGAAACCGAAATCCAAGTTGTAATATTCCCCTTCGAGGTGAGTGTTTGGTGCCGTCAGGGTTTTAATTGGTCTGACCCGCAGGGGGCCGCTGCCCTGCCCACGACGCCTTCCCGTCGGCCACATCGTCAGCGCCGCCCTCCTGGGCCTGGCCGACGCCCCCCTGCGATCCATCCGCAGCCTGGGCTCTGACCTCCATGGCCTCGGGGCGTCGGTGGAGGGCGGGGCCATCCCTGCGCCCGTCGTTTTGGTTCTTTTGGTTTTCAGTAGAGGCGTCCTCAGCTCATCCAGACATGTTTCCCCAAATTAAAGTCACCCTGCCAGCTTCATAATATAACACAAACCTATTGGCAGCCGTGGCAACCGTTATCACTTATCATTCCAACATTTCTCACCGTGTGAGGAACATATCCTCCAGTTTTTGACTATGTTATATTGGGCCACGTATTGCAACATGATGAACTTCAGTCACATTCTTTGACATTTGATGTTGAATTCATAAGCAGATGGTGGTAATACATATTAAATTGCATAAAACTAATTGTTGTTGTAATAGATTATTGTAAATCACACAAGATCTTTGTCCAGAATCCCAATCTTTTGCCCCCTCCTTTACAAAAGCCACCACGTTTAGATTGACTGACCATTTAAATGGCCACCAGATAGCGTCCTAACTCAACCTGGTCAACCCCATCCACCCTCCACCCCCTGGTGTGTTTATCTTATGATGTCACAGTTGATGTTTCGAAAGAAAAAAAACCTAACTCTTGATTGTAGGGACGCACCGGTTTTTCAGCCGACATTTGCTTTGTTGACCGCTATCGGGCAAATGAGATGACATTCAGCGGTGGCAGTGGCCGATGTTTACCCAGTGTTCCCCACACATAGACTTTACTTGGGCAGGGCCGCTGAGTTATATTTGGCGACCCGTTTGAGAATTTTCTGTTTTTACTTTTTTATTCATCCTGGAGATCAACGCCATCCACTACTGATTTTTGAAGACGGGAACACGGCTCTCCGCAACGCCACAAGCAGGACGTAAAGCTGCGTTCACTGGAACTCAGAAAACATCGGCATCGACCAAATTGTAATTTTAAACTAAGGTATTGGCCCAGAATTTCACAATCAGTTCATCATCAATCAATCAGTGCTAATTTCCATAGTTTTTATCAAAGGCTTTGGTCACATTATCTGATGTCTTGGACGACTATCGACAAATGTACTCTGTTGCATGTGTTGCTTTGGAGAAGTAGGTGCTCACAAAATGAACAGTTAAACGTCCTCATCTCTGCAGTCCACTGACCTGAGAAAGGTGACGTGGACGCCGTCCAGCCGAGACGAGACGTGCCGGGCTCAGGTGTCCTACCTGACGGACGACTCCAACGGTGATTGTTCGTGCATAAAGCGGAGAGATGGTTTGGAACGCAGGTGTTGTGTCTGCAGTGACAAGCTGAGGCAGATGGTGCTGGGCGATGCTGACCCCATCAAATAAATACCTTTTTTGCTTGTATCAACATGGCACAACATTTTGTTCAAGAACTGAGCACTTAGAACATGTTGTGATGAACGGGCAGACAGACGCTCATCTGATGAAGAAGGCCAGGTCTGGCCTTGGGGGGCCCCCTGGACCCAGCGTAGGTGGTGGGAGAAAGGAAGACGATGGCTGAGCTGTCATCCATGATGGAGAACGAACCCCACCCCGTGCGTGACACACGGCACTGGAGAGCTCCTTCAGCGATAGGCTGCTCCACCCAAAGTGTGGGAAGGAGCGCTACCGCAGGTCCCTCCTTCCTGCGGCTGTCACTGTATAAACAACATATAGCCAGTAGAATACACACACACACACACACACACACACAAATCTAAGTGCAATTTTTTTTATATAAAAAAAAGAAAGTGCAATCCCTGATGTGCAATGTGTCAAGATGTGCAACACACTCAATGCTCTGGTTCCTATTTATGGTGATTTTCTTTTTTATGTTTTCTATATATTTGATATTGTTTATAGCGTGTACCTTGATATGTTCTATTTTCTGCTGTTCCCCTTTTTGCTGCTGGAGCCATGTAAATTCCCCCGTTGTGGGACTAATACAGGTTGACCTTATCTTATCTCGCGCCGCCAGAGCAGCTTAATACGTGATCGCTCACAAGACAATCACCGTTCTGTGTGTGTCAGACCTGTCACACCAAAACCTCAGCTTTAACAATCGTTAGAGTCGCAGACGATCTCACGTCTCACCGGTGGAATAGCCCCAGCTCCCGCTGCCTCCATCCGTAAACATCCCTCCGCCTGCCACCTCCCCCTGTCCCGCTGCCTCCATCCGTAAACATCCCTCCGCCTGCCACCTCCCCCGGACCGCTGCCGACCGGCGGACTCAGGCGGTTGTGAAGGCCGGCGTCCAGGGCGTCTCCCCCCGCCGTCGCAATGATCACGGGCTGTCACGGGCGGCTCAGACACCTCAGCGTTATTAGAGAACCCTTATTTTCGAACAATGAAGTCATTTAAAGTGAATATAAAACAAGTTTCGTGAAAGGGCATCGAAATTCTCAGGAGCCCCCTGACTGACACAGGTGGACAATGTTCTGTTTACGTTTTGCATCAGTCAAATCGCAATTTTCCTGAGGTTGTACTTACACAAATATACATAACATACATACATTTTTATCTTGATTTTTCTATCTTATTTTCATCTTATCTGATCTTATTTTTAAGACTTGCGTCACAGTGAATTCAAGTGGAATAAATATAATATGATAATAATAAATATGATGAGCGCATGAGGGAAAAACAGCACAAGGAGAAACACTGCTCACTGAGACCAACACAAGAGAACATTACTCTGCGTCGAGATCACAACGTTTTACTCTGGCGCCACCTGCTGCTGTACTGCAGTATCCTTCTATGGGAGTTTATTTAACACATTATTAAATATACATTTAAATTCATACATTTTGATTTAAATTATGAAAAGATAAAATCTATTATATATTTTATATATTTTTTAATACGTCACACATTATGTGAAACCTTTAATAATAACTGATTTAGCTTGAATTAATGATATATATATTAAGTGTTTCCTACTACACTAAAAAGGGTTGGAGGAATGTCAAATAAATTATAATATATACATTCTAAATGATAAAATATGTATAAATAATATATAAAAAATTATATTTATATATATATTTTTTTTCTTGCTATGATTCTTACAGATTATCAAATAACATTAGCGTAACGTTAGAATTGATATTGAAATAATAAAATAAAATTTGTTTTTCAGAAATAAAATACACAGGTGTACAAAAACAAATACAACCTGCCTTGAAAAGAAATAAATACATAAAAACATGGAAGTAAAAGAGATAATGAGCGTTTATGATGAAGTGTTGTGTTTGGTCAGATGAAGAATAATATTAAAGAAACAACATTAAAGAAATAATATTAAACAAAAATATTAAAGAAATAATATTATACAAATAATATTAAAGAAATAATATTATACAAATAATATTAAAGAAATAATATTATACAAATAATATTAAACAAAAAATATAAAATAAATTATATGAAAGAAATAATATTAAAGAAATAATATTAAATAAATAATATTAAACAAGTAATATTAAATAAATAATATTAAATAAATGATATTAAAAGAATAATACAAAATAAATATTACATGAATAATATTAAATTCATAATTAAGAAATTATATAAAACAAGTACAATTAAAGAAATAATATAAATGAAATAATATTAAAGTAATTATGCTATGATCTAAGCATTATATTAAGTTATTATAGTTCTAGTATATCTAAAGTAATATTAGAGGAGTAACATCAATAAATCATATGAAATGAATAATATAGTTATGATTTGAGTATTATTTGACACCAAATATTTTGTTGTCAGTCATAGTAGATGACTGTTTTGGGCCATTGTTTTTATTTCACTGAATGTAAAGTGCTCTGAGCTGCAAGTATGAAAGGCTATAGAAATAAAGATAATTATAATTATTATGTTTTTGTAATGATTATGATGATGATTATTATTATAATGAAGTAATGATAGCAAAGGAATATTATGACAGTTACTATGATTATCCTCATGATATCGACCACACATTTTCATATCATATGTGGAGGATATTAGTCCTTTATACGACTGACAGATTTCCTGCCAAAATTACCCCCCCCCACCGCTGCAGCCCCCTACACACACAGACACACACACACACACACACACACACACACACACACACACACACAGTAATCTGGATTTGTTGGGTGGAATACTGCAGCAGTTGATGGAGAGCCAACCACGAGGTTACATAAAGCTCTTTTTTTTTTCTCAGCTCCTTCATTAGAAGTTAATCTGCACAAGCCAACTGTCATCTGATGACACGACTCGCACACAAAAGTGTCACACATTAAAGCCGACGCAGCATAAAAAGGAGCTCATTATATATATATATATATATATATATATATATATATATATATATAAAGACATATTTACCCGACAAATGCCTTGTCACATTTAACAAAGCTCCACTCACCTCAGATCTGTTTTGTGTTTTCCCACTGAAAGCACCATTAGACACAGCCGAGCGCGTCCCTGAGGGAACACGCCCCCTGAGTTCTACACCGTTGAGGAAAACCTTTGTAAAAAATATCTTTGTTCACTAAAGCGAGTTTAATTAACATTCCCAGTCACACACACACACACACACACGTAACTGATGAACAGTCTTTGGGGGATTGTGTTTGGGGACACATTCTCAACCTGGGGAGGAGCGGTGGCGAAGCGGGACCCTCGCACCAGGTTTATCCTCCCGGGGAGGGTCTTCAAACAGGATTTTCACACCCGAAGTGACACAAACAGGATTTTGGGGTCAGGAGGGATCTGTGTCAGATCCCTCCCGTCCCTGCAGAGCGGATCGACCCAGCCGGACCGCGAACAGCCGGCGGCCTCGCAAACGCCGCGTCCGCGCTATTTACACGCCAACGGGGGTTTCAAGGGAACGACGTGGCCGTGACTAATTCCCCAAACGACGGGGTCCCCCTTCCCTTTGTTGCCGTCGCCCGGCGTTCCAGCGCCACTCCGCCCCGTCTGTTTCTGACCCCGCCCGCCTGCTCTCCGCTCCCTCGGGTTCCCTGCCACGCCCTCGTCGGCTTTGTTTGCCTGACCGCCCGGTTTTCCCCCCTCGCCTGACGGACTTACAGGAAGTGAACCGAACGTCTCGTCGTCTCTTCTGGGTTCGAACCCTCCGGGGCCGGCGGACGTTGCGGTCGCGCAGCAAAATGTTTGGTTTGGATTTCCCTCTCAGCGGCTCCATCGCTGCACCGCCTCCACTTCCTGTTATGCTTCCACGGCGTCAGCCCTCTGTGCACAACGCCAATGAAGAGAACCTTCCGCTTGTTTTTTTTTTTGTCTTACAGTATTTCTGTGTTTTTTTAAGTAGCAGTAGCACCGGTCTCAGTCTAACGCGATTTAATATATTTGGAGATTAAAATGCAGAGAGCCCTCCGAAATCTGGATTAAAGATGGATGTGCGCCGGGCGGGGAGGTGGTGTGGTTTATACCCCCTGGCAGCTCCGGCTGCAGGCGAAGGATCCGCCGCTGAAATGAACAGCAGCAAACAGCCGCCGCAGCGTTTTTTGGGTTTTCTGCGACGTCTTTTTGTCTTCGTTTATCGTTTGCTCTCAAGCCGTTTGCAGGTGTATTCATTTTAAAGGTGTTTCCCGGACCCTCGGGACGGTTCCCCAACCTGAGGTGCTAGACCACCCCCAGGGGGTCGCCGGAGACCAGGGGCGGGGTCACGGGGTCTTGCCTCTCACAGGGCCCCTGATGGTCAAAGAAATGGTTCAAAAATGAGCTTCAGTTCAAATACAAATTGGAACCAAATCCGTGAAGATTTTTTTTTTTTTAGTGAACTGAATTTTGACGAGCCGTGCTCCCTCCCAGATAAAAATGACCACCTCACCTCAAACCCACATCCTGGGTGAAGGCAATGAGGCTCCTACTTTCTCAAATGGAACCAAGCAACACAAAACACGGGCATGTGGCTGGTCGGACCTGGAACCGAGGACCCTTTCAACGCCAAATCGTTACAAATTTTCGATCAAATAAAGGACGTGAGCCGTCGCTCCCGTCACGGGCGCGAAATAAGCAGCGGGAGGCTTTACAACGAGTGAAACAAAGCGTTTTATTTATGAAATCTGCTCTGAAAGGTTACATTCTAAACACTGTTGGGTTTCTTCTTCTTGAGGATGCGATCAGAACCTGCCTTGGGTTTGGAAGCTCCTTGACCCTTCACCTGTCACGGCTGCAGAACACCACCCGCACGCCGGCGCTCCACGCCCAGCGGAGCCCATGACGCACCGACGGCTTCCCGCCCGCTGGTGGAGGCGTCCATGGTATCTACGCCGAGAAGACAACACGTATGTCCGACACAGTTACACGCTCACCCGTGACATCCAGGCAAACAAGCACAATGACAGGGTGGCGGCGGGCGCGGAGCCGTGCGGCTTCACGAAAACCCAAACTAAAAAGCTGATTCAAGGCGTTTGAAGCGTTTGGAACCACTGACGGAGCTCCGCTGCTTCCGAGGAACAAACGCTGAGGACGCGTCTCATTTACATTACATTTACATTTAGTCATTGATCAGATGCTTTTATCCAGAGCGACTTACAATTATTCAAACACCGACGGACGCAGCCATCAGGAGCAATTAGGGGTTAAGTGTCTTGCTCAAGGACACTACAGCATGCTAGCAGGAGGAGCCTGGGATCCAACCAGCGACCTTTGGATTACTAGACCACCAGCTCTACCTCCTGAGCTACCATCCCCATCCACGTGCGCTTCCTTCTTTCAAGCCGCCTCCTTGGGCGCTTCCACACCTGCGCTTTGCTTTGTTTTGCTCCCCCTCCCGCGGGGCTCCTGTGTTCCCGTGGCGACGTTTCAAAGCAAAGCGTGTAAACAAACTCCCGGCGCTGTTAAACCGTCCTCTCACGCCTCACAGTCGTTGTTGGAAACCTTGACGGACGACCTCAACGGATGTAGACAACGGAGAGGGAAACGCTGGAGGCTGGAGGGGGCGCAGGGGCGCGGGCGTGTCGGGGCGAGCGTCCACTTAGCGTTTCATCTAGAGGTTAGAAGGTGCCGGTCTACTTCCTGTCGTCCTGCCTCACGGTGTCTCTGCGGAAGGTAAATACTCACCGTGGGGGGCGGAGCGGGCGGGGCCGGGAATGTAAACAAATGCCCCGCCCGCAACCCGCAATGCATCACACACACAGCGTGTGGGGTTCACTCCCTGCAGTCGGGTGGAGTCGCGGTGGAAGCGTGACGAGGGATGGATGTCTGCGGCCACACCCGTCCAAAGGAAGCGCACTCGGTGGGGGGGACGCACACGGTTCCATTTAAACCCACGACACACGGCGGATGTGGAAGCTCCCTAAGTGAACCCCCGAGCCTCCCACCTCAGCCTTGATAACTTAAGGTGTGATGGCATCTACCAGTCAACAAAATAAATAAACAAAAAACTGTGAATAAACGCAGTAACTCCAGCG
>NC_137189.1:49921860-49979360 GCF_960531495.2 Zeus faber | reverse complement strand
CGGTGATGCTATTATGCAGGAGCAGTTTTTCTAGCTTGCTCTCTTTTTTTTTTTTTTTTTACTTTATTATAAAAAATGTATTTTTTAAATTATTCATTTATCGTCGTGCTCATGCCATACTGCTTATACCTTTCTCAAATATTCTCTCTATTGCCGTCATCATATCCTCTATCACTCTCTCTCCCGTTCTCTCTCGTACAGACTTGATTGTTGAATTTGTCGATACAACGACGTAATAAGGTATGAAATGTTTTGACTCCTGTTTGTGGAGCCTGAAGAACGAGGTGGGGCGGCGGGCGGCGGGCGGAGCGTCGACCTGGGTGGTGCCTACCTGTGCTGCTGTAGAAGGCCAGTCTGGAGGTGGTGTGGAACTTCTGGATCAGGAACTGGGACAGGGAGATCCTGTCGTCCGTGCTCAGAGACTCGTCGCCGCTCTTCCAGTACAGCATCAGGTCCTCGTCCGTGTACGCGTCTGGAAGAAAACCAAATGAGGAAGATGCGAATCAGGATCAGCTTTTTATTTACCATCCTCATCCTCATCCTCACATGAGGACAAGGACCTTTTCTCCGTGACGTTCGGTGCAGACAGATGATGAACATAAAACTAAAAATAAACAAAACATGTTCTATTTGGAGAGTGAATTTGAAAGGCAGTGACGGAGGCTGGGTGGCATACATGGCATCCATATTCCATATAAATATGGGTGATTCCACGATTGTGGTGCTGTTTGTGTCCCACTGATATCACATTTACAAATATGCATGTCAAGTGAAGAGTTTACAAATTTAGGTAAAGTTCTCTCGTTCATATTTCAGTATTTTCACCGGTTTTGTGACACTGACGGAGCAGGTGCAACTCTCCCAGTGCAACCCCGTCGCCAAAATGAAAGCTTGGGAGTCATTTATTTATTTTATTTAATTGACTTATTTTAGGTAGAATGTCCTTGTTGTCCTCACGCCGTCAGCACCGATGGGTTTTGTATATTTGATAATTCAAGCTTGGAAAGTCAACCCTGGTTCTATTTCACTCCGTGTTCAGGACCGAAGCTGCGTTCAAATGTGATATTATCACCTGAGAAAGGTAAACACTTCCTGCTGAACGGTTAAATACATGTTTTCTTGGATTCAGTGTTTTGAAATGATTACAAAATGAAGTTTTCTCGGAGCTCCGAGGGCTGAGTGGCACCCTCGTCGTGGAACCCTCCCTATAATAATATATTTGTGATATTTCTCTACAGGACGAATCAATAAGTCTGTGTTGTAAAAGGTGAGAGTGGGCGGAGCTTACAGCTCTCCAGCTCCAACGTGCACGTCTGAGAGTCCAGAGGGAAGCGGCTGAAGTCCATGTTGCAGGCAGCTGTCACTGTAACCCTGCAGAGACACACACACACACACAGACACAACACACACACACACACAGACACACACACACACACACACACACACACACACACACACAACACAGAAACACACACACACACACACACACGCACGCACAAACACACACAGACACACACGCACACACACACACACACGCACACACACATACATACATACATATACATACACACACACGCACACACACATACATACATATACACACACACGCGCGCACACACACATACATACATATACACACACACACACACGCACACACACATACATACATATACACACACACGCACACACACATATACACACACACGCGCGCACACACACATACATACATATACACACACACGGACACACACACATACATACATACACACACACACGGACACACACACATACATACATATACACACACACACACATACATACATACATATACACACACACACACACGGACACACACACGCGCACGCACGCACACACACACACAGGTACATACACACACACACACAGGTACATACACACACACACACAGGTACATACACACACACACAGGTACATACACACACACACACAGGTACATACACACACACACACAGGTACATACACACACACACAGGTACATACACACACACACACAGGTACATACACACACACACACAGGTACATACACACACACACACAGGTACACACGCACACACACACACAGGTACATACACACACACACACACAGGTACATACACACACACACACACACAGGTACATACACACACACACGGCTGTAAACATCAGCGCTGCACCGTTCCAGCTGATGACTCAGGCTCCGTGCTCTGCTCTGGAGCTTCCTGTGCCTGTGACTCCTCACGTGCACACGTTTCCAGTGCTGAGCTGGACGTTGGGTTTGAATCCTAAAGCTTCACCTTCAACTCAGACAGCAGCGTAACCCGTGGCAACAAAGAACAAACTCTTCAGACAATTCAAAGCCAATAGACATACTTTCTACTTTAATTTTACTTTATGTGTGTACATATTACTTTAATTTTACTTTATGTGTGTACATATTACTTTAATTTTACTTTATGTGTGTACATATTACTTTAATTTTACTTTATGTATATACATATTACTTTAATTGTACTTTATGTATATACATATTACTTTAATTTTACTTTATGTATATACATATTACTTTAATTTTACTTTATGTGTGTACATATTACTTTAATTTTACTTTATGTATATACATATTACTTGAATTTTACTTTATGTGTGTACATATTACTTTAATTTTACTTTATGTATATACATATTACTTGAATTTTACTTTATGTGTGTCCATTCTACTTGGATTTTGTAACATTACTTCAGTTTTTTTCTGTATTTGTACATATAACTCACACACCTGTACTATAAGTTAGTAAACAGAATATGCATTAGTACTCACTACACCAACATATTCAAAGTTTTTTACAATATATGCTGTATCCATAAGGCCTCTATATATATATATATATATATATATATATATATATATAATTTTGTATTTTATATTTGTATTTTCTTTCTGCCTCCTTGCTTTAGTTTGAATGACATTTCATTATCACTGACCAGAGGCTTTTGTCCAAAGCCACTGACGATAAGTAGCTTTTACAGGAACAAGTCAAAGCTTCTCTAGGAACAAGATGAGGGCCTGCTCTGCTCTAACTCCAGGCTCTGCTCTTACTCCAGGCTCTGCTCTTACTCCAGGCTCTGCTCTTACTCCAGGCTCTGCTCTTACTCCAGGCTCTGCTCTTACTCCAGGCTCTGCTCTTACTCCAGGCTCTGCTCTTACTCCAGGCTCTGCTCTTACTCCAGGCTCTGCTCTTACTCCAGGCTCTGCTGTTACTCCAGGCTCTGCTCTTACTCCAGGCTCTGCTCTTACTCCAGGCTCTGCTCTTACTCCAGGCTCTGCTCTTACTCCAGGCTCTGCTCTTACTCTAGGCTCTGTGAGGCAACGCGGGGAAAACCCTTCTTTTAAAGACTTGTAACTATAATTCCATTTGATTCCATGACTCCCACTGACTCATGGTTCAGTGATGGCTTGTGGTGGAAGCAGCGCTGCCCTCGCACCTGAGGCTGTAGAGCACGTGGCCGTCGGGGAACACCCGCAGCATGATGTTGTCGGTGGTGGTGTCGTGGATGAAGGAGCGCTTGGAGTGGACGAAGAAGACGTCAGGAACCCAGATCTTCTTCACCAGCCGCCCGTCGAACGTCATGCTCTTATTGGTGGAGCTGGGGAAGGCCAGGCGCTCGTCCTTCCAGTAGTGACGCAGGTACAGGGTCATGGTGAAGTCCTGGGGGGTGGAGGGAGGGAGGGAGGGGTGGGTGGATGAGTTAATGGATGGATGGATGGGCGGAAGGAGGGATGGACAAATGGTTGGATGGATGTGTGGATGGATGGATGAATGGAGGGGTGGGTGGGTGGATGGAGAGATAGATGGTAAATGGAACAATGGATGAGTGGGTGGATGGATGTGTGGATGGATGGGTAGGTGGGTGTTAAAAGCAAACAGAAACCATGGATTAGGTGCAGCGGTGGAGGAGCTGGTCACTAATGGTGGCTGAAGCTGGTTTAGGGCACGGTGCTGGGATTGCCCCCGCTTCGCCCGCGGATCCTGGATTAAAACAGAGAATCAGAGTATTTTTTGTGCTGTTAATCTCAGCTGCACATATGTTTCCCACGACCATTCCTGGACTAGAACGTTGGATTAGTCAAGACCAAACGATTTAGCCAAACGCTTCAGATGACGCCCGAGTATCAAGACGGAAAGAAACAAACCACGAACGTTAATGGAAGAACTATCACTGTTAATCATACTCACAGGTGCAAATGCACGTAATACACACACACACACGCAGAGAGTGGTGACAACCAGGAACACACACATGTGGACAGAGACACAGAAAAACCCGATAGAGAGATAACCGTGCCACAACGCACCGTGACCCAGCGCACAGTGTCGCAACGCACCGTGCCACAACGCACCGTGCCCCAGCGCAGTGTCGCAATGCACCGTGCCGCAACGCACCATGCCCCAGCGCAGTGCCGCAACGCACCGTGCCCCAGCGCACAGTGTCGCAACGCACCGTGCCGCAACGCACCGTGCCCCAGCGCACAGTGTCGCAACGCACCGTGCCACAACGCACCGTGCCCCAGCGCAGTGTCGCAACGCACCGTGCCCCAGCGCACAGTGTCGCAACGCACCGTGCCGCAACGCACCGTGCCCCAGCGCAGTGTCGCAACGCACCGTGCCGCAACGCACCGTGCCCCAGCGCACAGTGTCGCAACGCACCGTGCCGCAACGCACCGTGCCGCAACGCACCGTGCCGCAACGCACCGCAAAAAAAACCCCGATAGAGAGATAACTGTGCCACAACGCACCGTGCCCCAGCACACAGTGCCACCACGCACAGTGCCGCAACGCACCGTGCCGCAACGCACCGTGCCGCAACGCACCGTGCCGCAACTCACCGTGCCACCACGCACAGTGCCGCAACGCACCGTGCCGCAACGCACCGTGCCGCAACGCACCGTGCCGCAACGCACCGTGCCGCAACGCACCGCAAAAAAAACCCCGATAGAGATAACCGTGCCACAACGCACCGTGCCCCAGCACAGAGTGCCACCACGCACAGTGCCGCAACGCACCGTGCCGCAACGCACCGTGCCGCAACGCACCGTGCCGCAACGCACCGTGCCGCAACTCACCGTGCCACCACGCACAGTGCCGCAACGCACCGTGCCGCAATGCACCGTGCCGCAACGCACCGTGCCGCAACGCACCGTGCCGCAACGCACCGCAAAAAAACCCCCGATAGAGAGTTAACCGTGCCACAACGCACCGTGCCCCAGCACACAGTGCCACCACGCACAGTGCCGCAACGCACCGTGCCGCAACGCACCGTGCCGCAACGCACCGTGCCGCAACGCACCGTGCCGCAACGCACCGTATCGCAACTCACCGTGCCACCACGCACAGTGCCGCAACGCACCGTGCCGCAACGCACCGTGCCGCAACGCACCGTGCCGCAACTCACCGTGCCGCCACGCACAGTGCCGCAACGCACCGTGCCGCAACGCGCTGCAACGCACCGTGCCGCAACGCCCCATGCCGCGACGCACCGTGCCCCAGCGCACAGTGTCGCAATGCACCGTGCCACAACGCACCGTGCCCCAGCGCACAGTGCCGCAACGCACCGTGCCCCAGCGCACAGTGTCGCAACGCACCGTGCCGCAACGCACCGTGCCGCAACGCAACGCACCGCAAAAAAAACCCCGATAGAGAGATAACCGTGCCACAACGCACCGTGCCCCAGCACACAGTGCCACCACGCACAGTGCCGCAACGCACCGTGCCGCAACGCACCGTGCCGCAACGCACCGTGCCGCAACGCACCGTGCCACCACGCACCGTGCCGCAACGCACCGTGCCGCAACTCACCGTGCCGCAACTCACCGTGCCGCAACGCACCGTGCCGAAACGCACCGTGCCGCAACGCACCGTGCCGCAACACACCGTGCCGCAACACACCGTGCCACAATGCCCCGTGCCGCAACGCACCATGCCGCAACTCACCGTAATACAACTCGCCGCAACGGCTGCCGCCGCAAAGCACAGTGCCGCACCGCACCGTGCCGCAACACACAGTGCCACTTCTCACCGTGCCACCACGCACAGTGCCGCAACGCACCGTGCCGCAACGCACCGTGCCGCAACGCACCGTGCCGCAACGCACCGTGCCGCAACACACCGTGCCACAACGCCCCGTGCCGTAACGCAACATGCCGCAACTCACAGTGCCACAACTCGCCGCAACGGCTGCCGCCGCAAAGCACAGTGCTGCACTGCACCGTGCCGCAACACACAGTGCCGCAACGCACCGTGCCGCAACGCACATTGCCGCAAGCACATTGCCGCAAGCACATTGCCGCAAAGCACATTGCCGCAATGCACAGTGCCGCAACGCACAGTGCCGCAACGCACCGTGCCGCAACGCACCGTGCCGCAACGCACCGTGCCGCAACGCACCGTGCCGCAACGCACCGTGCCGCAACGCACCGTGCCGCACCATGCCGCAATGCACAGTGCCGCAACGCACCGTGCCGCAACGCACCGTGCCGCAATGCACCGTGCCGCAACGCACCGTGTCGCAACTCACCGTGCCACCACGCACAGTGCCGCAACGCACCGCAACGCACCGCAACGCACCGTGCCGCAACGCACCGTGCCGCAATGCACCGTGCCGCAACGCACCGTGCCGCAACGCACCGTGCCGCAACTCACCGTGCCGCCACGCACAGTGCCGCAACGCACCGTGCCGCAACGCGCTGCAACGCACCGTGCCGCAACGCCCCATGCCGCGACGCACCGTGCCCCAGCGCACAGTGTCGCAATGCACCGTGCCACAACGCACCGTGCCCCAGCGCACAGTGCCGCAACGCACCGTGCCCCAGCGCACAGTGTCGCAACGCACCGTGCCGCAACGCACCGTGCCGCAACGCAACGCACCGTGCCGCAACGCAACGCACCGTGCCGCAACGCACCGCAAAAAAAACCCCGATAGAGAGATAACCGTGCCACAACGCACCGTGCCCCAGCACACAGTGCCACCACGCACAGTGCCGCAACGCACCGTGCCGCAACGCACCGTGCCGCAACGCACCGTGCCGCAACGCACCGTGCCGCAACTCACCGTGCCACCACGCACCGTGCCGCAACGCACCGTGCCGCAACTCACCGTGCCGCAACGCACCGTGCCGAAACGCACCGTGCCGCAACGCACCGTGCCGCAACACACCGTGCCGCAACACACCGTGCCACAATGCCCCGTGCCGCAACGCACCATGCCCCAACTCACCGTAATACAACTCGCCGCAACGGCTGCCGCCGCAAAGCACAGTGCCGCACCGCACCGTGCCGCAACACACAGTGCCACTTCTCACCGTGCCACCACGCACAGTGCCGCAACGCACCGTGCCGCAACGCACCGTGCCGCAACGCACCGTGCCGCAACGCACCGTGCCGCAACACACCGTGCCACAACGCCCCGTGCCGTAACGCAACATGCCGCAACTCACAGTGCCACAACTCGCCGCAACGGCTGCCGCCGCAAAGCACAGTGCTGCACTGCACCGTGCCGCAACACACAGTGCCGCAACGCACCGTGCCGCAACGCACATTGCCGCAAGCACATTGCCGCAAGCACATTGCCGCAAAGCACATTGCCGCAATGCACAGTGCCGCAACGCACAGTGCCGCAACGCACCGTGCCGCAACGCACCGTGCCGCAACGCACCGTGCCGCAACGCACCGTGCCGCAACGCACCGTGCCGCAACGCACCGTGCCGCAACGCACCGTGCCGCACCATGCCGCAATGCACAGTGCCGCAACGCACCGTGCCGAAACGCACCGTGCCGCAACGCACCGTGCCACACGGTGCCGCAACGCACAGTGCGGCAACTCACAGTGCCGCAACGCACAGTGCTGCAACGCACCGTGCCACACGGTGCCGCAACGCACGGTGCCACAACGCACAGTGCCGCAACTCACAGTGCCGCAACTCACAGTGCCGCAATGCACAGTGCGGCAACTCACAGTGCCGCAACGCACAGTGCTGCAACACACCGTGCCACACGGTGCCGCAACGCACGGTGCCACAACGCACAGTGCCGCAACTCACAGTGCTGCAACGCACCGTGCCGCAACGCACCATGCCACACAGTGCCGCAACGCACAGTGCCGAATAAAATCCCTAAATGCAGTTTTCACGAATCTTGGAATAATACGGGAAGAAGAAAGTGTTTTGACTACGTTGTGCACAGCACCGGAGCTGCTCCTCTGCAGGATCCTACCAGCGAGGTTCAAAGCAGAAGACACAGGACGGAGGAGCCAGCTCCTCCTCACGGATCCAAACACATCCATCCCCGACGTGGGCAGTTCACCCACATCCCCAAGCAGACCCCCCCCCCCACCCCGTCTCCGTCTCTTGGTTGCCATGCCGACATAGGTCCCCCCCCCGCTACCCCCCCGTTGCAGACTTACATAACAGCAGATGAGTTTGGCACAATGGCTGCCGCAGCACAATGTGCTTGGCTTCCTGGATGTTGCATAAGACGACGTTAGGGAGACGACACACTTTGATCTTTAGAAAGTTGTTTATTTCTATTTCTCTGATTGTTTGCTTGTTTGTTTTGGGACGTGGGAGACCCGGAGAGCCTTCGTCAGCGGCGGCATTTTTCAACTTTCTCGACTTGCTTCAGCATATTATAGACTTTCAGCTTTTTACTCCACTGCATTTTCTTTTTTGTATCCATCCACACATGTGAGAAGCAAATATCTAAATCTTTTTTTTACATTATATATTTTTCTAATTACTATGACTCCTATACAATTTATAGTAAATGATAATCAGGATTTGCATGAAACCAACCAGAAACCAAGCTACAGTAGCACTTTACTAAGTATTATAGACTTTATAGACGTTATATCGGGAAGTACTTTTACTTTAAGTACATTTAACATAAAGTACTTATTTATTTATTTAGTAGAAACATCAATGTGGTACTTTCACATTAACTGAATCTTTCTATGTCGGCGTATTTGCACTTTCACTGCAGTAGAGGCTCCGAGGCTCCAAAAGTCCAACTGAAACCACGATAAATGGGTTTCAGCGACAGCTCCAGGACAAATAATAATAAATAATAATAATAAATAATCCTCCGTGCACCTTGTCTCCACCGTCCAGCGGCTCAGCGCTGGGTCATCAGGACATCATGTCATTAAGAGCAGCCATCATTTTGTCCCGTAAAATAAAATAAACAACAACAATTAAATACAAATCTCTCGAATCCAAATTAAATCTAATCCTCGCCCGTCCTCCGACACGCGAGCTTACACAACAGGACGCCGCTCTGGAATCCAATTTGTGGCGCGAGCAGAAGGCTCATTTCATTTCATTACCACGCCGCATGAACTCGGCCAAAGTTTGAACCAAACAACCAGAATCCTTCCTCCGTGGAAGTCTCTCACAGTAACCTCTGACTTTCACTTTGAGGTTCCAGCTGCACATTCCTCATCATTCATCTCACACGTAAATCCGGCTGCTGGCTGGCGACACCACGGGAGCGCCGTCCGGACGGAGTGGGAGTGCTCCGGGCTCCGTCTCCAAATCATTCTCACGCTGATCATGATTTAATCTTTACATATCAGCATGTGATCAGCCACCTGGAGGCTCAGGAAGAGGCTCCAGAATGTCCAGAACATGCAGAATCAATCAATATTCACTGTTAGACAGACAGATAGACAGATAGACAGAAACACAGACAGACAGACAGACAGATAGACAGACCGTCTCTCACCATGTCCACCTCAGAGATGCTGTCCAGACTCTCCACCTGAACGTCCACTCCCACGGGGACAGCCGGGCCTGTGGGCGAACGTTCCAATTATACACATGATAAGGAAACATAATATTATATATGTATATTATTATATGTGTATATATGAAGTGAATAACACTGATCATCTGGTTCCAATGGCACCTGTCAAGGGGTGGAATATATTATTATATATATACTGTTATATAATATTATATATATATATACACACACATACTGGTATATATTATTATTATTATATATACTGTATACTGTTATCTATTATATATATACATATATATATACTGTTATATAGTATTATTATATATATATATATATATATATATATATATATATATATATATATATATATATATATATATATATATATATATACTGTATATTGTATTTTTATTATTATTATTATTATATATATAGTGTTGTACTATTTTTATAATATATATAGTGTTAAGTTATATATATTGTTATATATTATTATTATATATATAGTGTTATATATTATTATTATATATAGTGTTATATATTATATATATATATATGAGGCAGCAGGTGAAGGGTGAGTAGTTTAAGTTGATGTGTTGAAGCAGCGTAAGGATCTGAGCCACTTTGACAAGGAGCACATTGTGATGCTGGACGACTGGGTCAGAGCATCTCCACAAGCACAGGTCTTGTGGCTGTTCCCGCTCTGCAGTGGTTACTACCAAAAGTGTCCAAGGAAGGACGACCGCTGAACCGACCACAGGGTCATGGGGCCCAAGGCTCATTGATGCACGTGGGGAGTGAAGTCGAGTCCATCTGGTTGGATCCCACAGTAGAACTACTGCAGCACAAAGTGGTGAAACAGTGAATGTTGCTGTGATAGAAAGGTGTAGAACACACAGTGCATGGCAGCTTGCTGCGTATGGGAGCTCACAGTGTCCATGCTGACCCCTGTCCACCCCTGAAAGCACCTACAATGGACACGTGAGCGTCACAACTGGACCATGGAGCAATGGATGAAGGTGGAGGTCTGAAGAATCACCTTTTCTTCTACATCGTGTGGATGGGTGGGGTTAGGGTCTGATTCCATGGAGCATCTGTGGGATGTGCTGGAACAACAAGCCTGATCCATGGGGGCCCCACCTCCAACTCCCAGGACTTAAATGATCTGCTGCTAACGTCTTGGTGCCAGATACCACAGGACACCTTCAGAGTCTGGTGGAGTCACTGCCTCCACAGGTCACAGCTGTTTTGGTGGCACCAGGTGGAGCTACACAATATTAGTGTTATTAGTGGTGGTTTTAATGTTGTGGCTGATCGCTGTGTACAGTATATATAATATACATCCGCACGTATTAAACTTGAAAATAAAAAGCAGATCTTTTCCTTCTGAGACTGATTGATTTCTCTGTTTTTTGTGTGTGTAACATCATTTAGATGGTTTTAATGGCCTGAGTTCATTGTCCAACAAGAAATACAATCTATAGAGCTGTTCAGATGAAATAAGTCACTTTTTTAGAGGGTTCTTTTTAGGCTCTCTAATCTGGAAGAAGGAATTTCTTAACACATTTTCTCGTTTTAGGAATACATTGTATTCAGGATTGTTTTGTAAGACTCCAGTATCCTTTCAGTACAAATTGGTATTTTGCCGGTTTTGAGAATATAAACAGTTTGATTTCCTCGCCCCCATTAGCACATCCTTTTGAGAGATCTGTTTATTTCTTCCTCATTTTTCTCAGCGTGAACGGAGCCGCAGCCTCCCTGCGCTGCCTAATATCTCCCCGTCACTTTCCCACCACAGCTCTGTCGGCGTCTACGTGGCATTTGCAGGAACCGGCGTCACGTCTGCCCGGGAGGAACAGCAGCCAATTAACATTCAAAATGTCAGGGGGTGTTTTGGGCAGGCGGGGGGGCGCGCCTCCCTCCTCCGCTTTGATCAGCAAACCAGGAGCAGCAGCAACCGGCGCGCGGGCGGCTGATCGTTGACTCACTCAGGAAGTCGTTTTTCCGGCGGCCTCCGTCCCAGGGGATAAACTTTGGGCTCCGTCTGGGATTTTTGCGGCGGATATGGAATCATATCTTATCACGGGTACAAAAATAAAGTCACACCCGCGCCGCGCCTTTATTTTCTGTGTTGGGACACGGCTTCCCCCCACGCTGCCCATCACGGTGCGGTTTAATCCGGGCAGCGCTGCTGGTGCCAGCGTTACGTAACCGGCGGCAGAGCTGCTACCTGGAAGCAGGACATCGGCTCGGTGCCCGGGGCAGCGGTCAGCGCCACGCCCCAAACCATATGCCACCGGTCAAATAAACCACATCTGGGGAGGGAGGGAACACGGGGTGCCCGCTGGGAAATACAAGCTCTATCCTCTCCAGATGTTTCTGAGACCGGTGGTTCTCAAAGTGCGGTCCGGGGGCCCTCGGGGAGCCCCTCGAAGGACCCTTCGAGGGGTCGCCAGCAAAATGATTTGTGGTTAAACTTCACGGTTATGTCATTTTCATTAGAGAAAGTCCAGTAATCACTGTTTGGATCCTAGTTCCACTGTTATCTCCCTTCACACAGTAGAGACACTATATCGAATCTAACATTACAAATATTGATCTCACATTGGATCCCGGGTTAAGAATGCAGGTTCGTCTCATATCGTGTCATATCAAGTTTTCCGTCAAGAATCTGAAGGTACTGTCACCTTGAAGGAATTTACTGCGGTTTTAATACAACATCTTGTTGAAACCTGAAACCATCTTGATTCCAGTGTTCTTTCTCACTGCAGTGGGTATCACATCTGAGCTGAACCCCAGCTCGTCCACGCTGTTGCCGAGGTGGTGGAGGACTTTTCTCTCTTTTGGGAGACGCTTTGCTCCACCGCCCCAGTCGGGGTCGATGGGGTGGTGGAGCAACCCGATCTCACGCTTTCTTTGTGCTCATGGTCACGAAAATTAATCTACTGAATCGTGTCCGGGAGCACCATTGTCCGACTGTGTTTGTGCTACCAGAACGAAATTCAAGGCAATGCATTTAAATTGGGAGATTTTCTTCAACTATAGAAGGTGTGTGTGTGGGTGTGGGGGGGGGGGTGGGCTGCAGATGCAAAGTTAAAATGCATGGCGTTAAATTTCTTTCAATCACAAAAAAAAGTGCAATCGTGGTTTCGCTTTTCTGCGCCCATAGTGAATGAAGGAAAATGAATCTATTGATCGGTCTACGCAGCTCGACCGTGAGTTTGCAGTTCTGACGGCGTTGCCGTCGGAGGTAGAGAAGCACACGCCGTGAGGCTGTCGAACGACCGTGCGTCCTCCTGGAGAAGCCACAGGTCCGTATGATGTCAGAAATCTAGAGGCATTCGCAATGGTTCATGGAATGAAAAGCTAGTTCACTGTTAAAATGATTATATACACAGTCTTCTACCTTTGCCTTTTGTCCCGTTTCCAATTTATTTTTGCTTTGAATCGAGTGTTTTTTGGCCAGGATTCAGCTTGTCGTTGGTCGGCTTGGCTCCAACCAATCACAGAATGATTTTCCGAAACATCAATGGAGTGAACGAATGGGAAATTCACTTCCGGAAATGGAGCCATTCAAAAAATGGCGTCAAAAAATCACTGTGGAGCTCTAGTGGCTTCCCCTGCATGCATGCGCGCCTTGCTGGAAATTTGAATGTACCCATCAGTCAGTGTGGTATTTGTATATACATGCTTTTGTGAAGTTAGGCTTTCAAATAAAGTAAATGCGGCGTTGCAGTGACGGCATCACACGTTGGATTAACCAGATCGGCTGAAGGAGTTGTCTGTCAAGGCCTGGATTCAAATCAAATGCTCGCTGCGAAAGGCCGGTCGCTCTCGTGATCGGGACAAAAGAAGGAAACACTGGCGGCGCCAGGCCCGGGACAATGCACAACTTATAAGGAGTTGCACCGCAGCTTAACTTCAAGTTCATTTGCATCCGTAGTCCCGGGCAGAGAGTGCACCGTTTCCTCGTGTCCCAAAAGATCCGGTCACGGAACGATATTTCATCCTGAGAAGCCATTTTTCCCGGGAGCCAAGCTGCGCTTTTACTGTGACGTGTCCTGTCTGCAACACGGAGGAATCCAATTTTCATGCCTCGCAGAGACAAGATGGAAGCAGGAAGCACATTTCTAATGTTTTTCATCCTGACTCACTGGGGCACTGAATATTAACTTCCGTTCTTTTGACAAAAGCCGTCGACTCCTTCCTGTGCTGGCGTTTGGTTTGAGGGAGGCAGGATCCTAATGGGATGTGTTTGGGATGCGCGCCGTGTCTCGCCGCTTCCTGCCGCTGTCCTCTGAAGAATTTCCACTCAAGTGGAGGCGTCAGGTAGCGGAAAAACCCGACTCCGGCCATGCAGTTATCTCGGCGTCAGCGGGGACTGAGCCTCCATGGAAGGGCAGACTCGTACGGAATCGCTTTCAGCAGAAAGGCCAAGTCCGGTGTCTCGCTTCTCAAACGGAACTTTGCAACGATGCTGATTTACTATTGGCTCTGATCCAACGGTGTCAAGCGCGACCACACAAGGGCCAAATATGCGTAGAACGAGGGGGGGATGCCGAAAAGGAAATGTAAAAAAGCTGACCGCGATTCAGTACACTATGCTCATCTTAAGGGATTAGTGACTGTAAGTCCACTATTGATTTGCCCAGGGTCGATGAGACAGCGAGGCCTCCAGGATCAAATCCTACTGAAATAATGCATTTGGAGGGAGCAACGGGTGCAACAGGCTCTCCTCTTTAATGCAAATATGCAAAATAAACCCGGAGGGTTTTAAAACCTGCTGGAGATGTGTGTATGTGTATGTGTGTGTGTATATAAAACTTGCTTGAAGGTCAGGCCCGCAGCAGAACTGTGGGAACTCTGTGGGAACTGTGCAAACGCTCTAATTGGGGGAGCAGCGTCCTTATCAACATTCACAGATGCGCCTGCGCTCGTCGGCCCCATGAGGCGGAACACAACGGAGGAGCGTCGCCCCGGCGCAAACTTTGGAAATGCTGCTAAGAAAGGTGCTTTCTCCCGGCTGAGAGAAGCACAACCATGCACGTTTGTGTTGGATGAATGTTTTTCACGGAGGGGAGCCCCCACCGGCAGGAACCGCTGTTATGCTGATGCGGGTCCTCCAGCGCGCAGGAAGCGTCCGTGTAAGAGGCTTTCATTAGCACCACCGCACCACGCCTCCCGCAGCCGGGGGGGAGATAAGCTGCAGCCGGTGCTCACGCTGCTTTCCTCTGCCAAATGAACACACGCCGCCTCCGAGTGCTCAGACGAGGACAATATCATTCTGCGGGAGTTCGGGAAACAAAGCACTGCTCGTGGCACCGACGAACAAGACGAAGCAAACACCCGACAAATTGAAACCACCTGCAGCGAGGACGTACGTTTGGGTGGAGGTCTCCATCCTTCTAGGGGGGGGTCCTCCTGCACGACCCCCACAGGACACTCTCTAGTGATTGTTTCTCCTCAACTGTAAGAAGCATAGATCAGGCAGGAAGCAATGCTTCAAGCTGCGCTTCGGCTGTTGGCCACGAGGTGCCGCTTCCGAAAACCTCCGACTCGGTGGAAGTCAATGGAGAAAGAAGAAATCAAATCAATCATTTTTTTTCCAGCAAGACTTTATGGTCTCAACAGCAAAGTTCACTTCTTATAATGGATGTCCCGGTTGTAATTTTGAAAATTACTGTTCTTTACAGCAGATAATTGGGCTGAAAGATGTGTAGATCTGGGGGCGTGGTCGCCTTGATTGACAGGTGTGTAATCTGCGTCCCCCCCCCGAATAAATCAAGCTCTGGCTCCATCCTGCCAAGATGGCAGCGAGCACAGAGCCAAACTCAAGGCTTCGAAACATGTGTTTGGAGACCAGCGGCTGCAGTGCCGGACACGGCTTCCATTTCTTTCACACAGTCAATGGAAAAGACAACAGAGCTCCCAACTCCTGCAACTTGGGTGAAACCATTTTTTTTTTTTTGCCTTAATAATGACAGTTGAATTGAGGAAACCCACGGCATCGTGTTTTAAAACCACTTATTATGTTATGGGGTTTGGCGATTGCATTGCCCTGTGTGAGTTATGGGAGTGTGTTGTGCCTCTGCAGATGGGGGATGTGGATCAGCGTCCTCAGCTGCAGCTCTCCTCCACACAGTCCCACAGAGCGAGATTCACCGCGGGGCGTCTCATTTCGTCTGCCCCCCCCAACCTCCCTGGCTGAGGAGGGTTGCCGTTCATGCCAAAAAAATCTGAAACAGCCTGCAAGACGCCTCACTTCCACAAATAAGCTTCTTATTATTTTTAATTGAGTTCCTAAATCCCAGCGGCGGCGTCATTCAAGGTGTTTAAGCAGCAACGTACACGACCCGTTCAGCGGAGCGGCGTTGTGGGGTTGACTTTGACGTCGAGCTGCTGGTTAACGTCAGTGAGAGTGTGTGTGTGGGGGGGGGGGGGGGGGGGGCAGTTGGAGGTTGTTGTGTCTGTGGTAATGAGGGTTTTCGTCTGAAAGTTGTCAGGGTTTGTGCTCTTTGAACCGTTCCATCTGAAGGCGGCGTGCTGGTTGTTGCTGCAGGATTGTGTTTCCCAGGTCAGGACGCTGCCCCTCTCCCATTTATTATCATTATGCCTTATTTTATGCTTCTATACGCCCTTTTGCTTTAATGCATTTAAAGCATATATATTTATTGGGTATTTGCATAAGAACCACATTGAGCTGCTCTTGTGTGAAATGTGATGTGCAACTAATATTGACTCGACTTCAATTTCAGTCAAATCCAATGTGAATAGCAGGTCACATACCCCTGAGCTGGACTCATCTGTGGGGTGAACAGCATTTATGTCCTTATCTGACTAAACATTTCACTTAAAGGTGCAGGGTGAGGAATTTTGTGGCATCTAGTGGTGGAGTTGCAGATTGCAACATACTGACCCCCCCAACACACACACACACACACACACACACACACACATCCCCACAACCCCTCCCTTCCGATGACAAGATGCTACGATGCTACGCTTCGGGTACCGCGAAAACAAAAAAAATGCAATTCTCCCCCTCAAGAGCCATTGTTTGGTTTGTCCGTTCTGGGCTACTGTAGAAGAAATATGGCGGTGCAACATGGCGGCCTCCGTGAAGCGTACCCGCTCCCTATGTAGATTAAAACATCTCATTCTAAGCAAACGAAAACACAACGATTCATATTTTCATGGGATCATACACTAAATAAAACAGACTTATGAATATTATTTTCCATTCCTGCCAAGTCCGTTCTGTAAATTCGTCGTCACAAAAAGTGGCAAATCTCACAATAAAAACTCGACACCATTCGTGGAGTCGAGCAAATATATTCCTTGAAAAATGTATGAAATATATGAAAATGTGTAAAACAATAATATTGAATAACAAATATTAAATAATATTAAATTTGCTGTGGACTGCGTGAAAATACTTGGAGGACACCGAGGGAATCGAGGACAGTTTGGTCTATCATTGTTATTGTTATTATTATAATAATAATAATAACTATTATTATTCTGTTGTTATTCAACCTTGAGTTGGTGCTTCACCGTCACACAAGCGTGAAAGCCGAGCAGAGGTGAAACTCCAAGTCGCACAGGTAACAAAGGCACTTTGACGCTGCTGCAACGCAGTACGTTCCTAGAAAGTGCGGAGTTTGGCGAAAAATTGCATTTCAGCAAGACCGGCCATGGATGATGTCATCAGGCCGAAACAGGGTTTTGGTACCGGAGGGAACAGGGATCCAGGGTTTTGCAACAGGGGTCTCCAACTCCAATGACCTGGGGGCCACTGGCAAGGTTGTCTTCTTCCAGGGGGCCGTGTTGAACTTGTTGTGTTGAACGACCTGTTTTGTTTTTTTGTTGTTTTTTTTCTCCTGCTCATTAGTGAATTGCCTCGTAAACCTGTGAGAAATAACTCTCCTGTCATATCTTAGTGTCATATCTTGAAAACATTCATTTGCGTGGATTAATTAAGTATTGTGATTTGAAAAAAATATCTGTTATTATCACCATGTCGCGGGCCACCTTAAAGTGTCTCCTGGGCCGGATGTGGCCCCCGGGCCTGCAGTTGGAGACCCCTGGCTTAGACTATTTGAAAACATGAAAAAGAAAATCCACCGGTTTCCTGCTGTGACAGATAGAAGCTGATGTGGAACAATATTATCAATCGGTTCCAATGACCCCGGTGATCAAGTGGTATCCGTGGCAGTGAACGGCTTTTAAAGTGCAAATCCATACCATGGTGAGCGCTGCTAAGCCCCACGATTCCACTCAAAGCTGCATTTTTATTTCTTTACTTTCTCCAAAGTTTGCCTTCTTCTGATCCGCTGATTTTTTTCCCACATGGTCTGAGGCGGTGGGTGGATATTTCATCTTTTTTTTGGGAGGGGGGGGGGTGAACTTTCATCCTTTTCTCCCTGCGAAAGGCGGACCCCGCCACCAACGATTGAAACGGCGTGTCTTGGAGCAAACGCATTGAATGGCTGTTCCCCATAAAGTCCCAGCAAAGTCAAGGATCCACTATGTGATTTTTTGGAAGAATAAATAATCTTGGATATATTTGCACTTTGAAAGGCAGATGCGCAGCGCGCGGCTCTTACCTGCGAAGGCGGGTCTCATGGTGAAGTCGTGGTCGTCGACGCGCAGCAGGTGGTCGGTCTTCACCTTCCTGGTCTTGGTGCCATCCGCCACTTTCTTGGAGAGGGGGCTGGACACACACACACACACACACACACACACACACACACACACACACACACACACACACACACGTCTTTTCGGACCATTCTAGGCCGTGTGTGACGGAGGGAAACACAGCGGGAGGTACAGTATCTCCGGTGCAAGAATACTTCCTACGACGGT
Source organism: Zeus faber (assembly GCF_960531495.2). Lineage (NCBI taxonomy): Eukaryota > Metazoa > Chordata > Actinopteri > Zeiformes > Zeidae > Zeus > Zeus faber. Next base: position 49,960,680 of record NC_137189.1, on the reverse strand, counting down.
GCTCTTGTCCCAGCACTGGGACGGAGGAAGCCGCGGTGCGGTAACGACTTCTCTACACAAACGATACACGAGACAGCCCCCGTGCGTCACCGTTCCGACGGGACGGACGGCGCCACCGGATTGCGCACGGAGACGCGGTGCGCCCTGGATAACTTTTACGCACGGCTTTGGTGACATACGTGGAACGCTAAAAAAAAAACCCACAACAGCCATTTTGCAACAACATAAACTGAATAAAATGTCTTGATTTGCGTTTTTTTTTTTAACGGAATCGGAGGAAAAGAAGTGTGGAGATCAGAGTTTAACACTTACGATCCTTGCTTATGCGTGTCCGCCGGTGCGGACCAGCGCTTTTTCCTGCTTTTGTGTTTCCGGCATTCCACGATGAGAACCAAACAGAAAAGCAAAAGCAAAAGTCTGGTGCAGTGATAACATGAAGGCATCATGGACGCGCTGTGACGGGTCCTCCGGCGAACACAGCGGCGGTCGCTTTGGTCGTGAGCGGTCCGAGCATCATAGGAGCAGCGACGGACGGAGGAGTGAGCCGAGCGCTTCCAGGGAGGGAGACGGCGCTCCGTCTGCAGCCTCCTGATTGGTCCGCAGCCTCCTGGTCCAGCTCCGCAGCCTCCTGATTGGTCGCCAGCCTCCTGGTTGGTCAACAGCCTCCTGGTTGAGGTCAGGAGTCCCCTGATTGGTCTGTAATCTCCTTGTTGTTCCACGCCTCCTGGTTGGACTGCAGCCTCACAGACGTTCCGAAGGCTCCAAATTAGTCCGCGACATCACGATTCAGGCCTGCGGCCTCCTGGTTGAGGTCTGGAGTCCCCTGGTTGGTCCACAGCCTCCTGGTTCAGGTCTGCATACTTCCGATTGGTCCTCAGCCTCCTGATTGGTCCTCAGCCGCTCGGAAGCAAAAGGGCTCAGCATCAGGACCACGTAGAGCGCACACGCTCCAACTGACGTAACACCCAGATTTTCACATCTGTCCTGCCACATTGTAGAGCTACGAGCCAGCCATCCCTTCTTATATAAACTATTGGCTTCTGGACACAAACAAACCAGCACCACAGTAAATAGGCTTTGGGACAGTTGGTGTGTTTGTTTAGAGATGAGATTTCTGTGGAGGGCTGAGGAGGGACTGCTGGGCTTAGAGACTCTACTGTTTCTTCAAACGCAATTTTTAATTCCCCCAAAACAAAACACTGTTTTAATCTCAAGGGATTTGAGGTATTATAAAAAAAATAAATAAATCACATTATCTACACTAGTGGCTTCTCATCCAAACATGGGCTTGTTCCCAGGAACCCCAGGGGCCCTTCAAGAGGTCCCAGGGGGTCCCCAGCAAAAGGATTAATAGTTTAACTGCACCATTATTTCTTTAATTTACACTAACTCACGTGTAACAATAAGTCTTCTTAGATTGTATCACAGAGATGTTATCAAAGGGTGTCCGTGGCCTGGTGCGTGTCAGACTGAGGGTCCTCGATATCAAGAAGGTAGAGAATCACTGATCTAGGTCTACAGATGCAGCAGCACGGTGGGTCAGTGGTTAGCACTGTTGCCTCACAGCAAGAAGGACCTGGGTGGGATTCCCTGCTGTCCCAGGTTCTTCTGTGTGGACGTTACATGTTCCCCCCGTGTTAGCGTGGGTTTCCCCCCACCATCAATGTATGACATGTATGCTAGGGGTTAGTACTCCTGTCGGTACCCTTGACCAAGGCATCGGTGAAAGAGCTGGAGTCCTCGGGCGTCTGCCCACTGCTCCTGAGGAGACCCAACAAGTTTGGCATGTCTGCAAAACAAAACTTTTACAGGTGCACCGCTGACAGCATCCCCTCTGGCTGCATCGCTGCCTGGTACGACAGCTGCTCGGCTGCTGATCCAAGGCCCTCCAGACTGCGGTGAGGACATTACCTTCATTTCATTATGTTTATTTTTGCTATTCTTGGCATATTTTTGCCTGTTTGGCCATCATTTGCAGATTCTTTTTTAAACAATTTATCTTCTTTCAATGTCTTCTACGTAGTTGTCGCTTGCCTTGTCACAAGAATTTCACTGTTGAGAATGCCCCTGTGTTACACTGTGCATCTGATAAATAAAACACTTTGACTAGGTATAGGATGGGTGAAACGCAGACGATAAATGTTGTTGTAACCTCCTTGTACAATGACAATGAAGAGATGTTCTATTCTGTCCCATTGAGACATTTTGACCGTTTGGAAAGAGGAGTCTGCAAAAGGCAACGATACAATATTATACAGAAAAAGCAGGTGTCTCTCCCTTTAAATTGGTAATGCAAATGGTGCAAGATCATGAGACACAAAAAACCTTTACACACAGAGTCCATATGTGCGGCCGGTTCGCTGAGTTGATTATACCTTATGAGAAAATCAGCATTGATTCAGAGGAGCCTATTCTCAATCTCTGGGGTTTCCCTGTTCAACCGTTTGACGTTCTCTGTTCAGCACTGCCTGATGGCAATATAATCAATCGGCGCACTACACGCACAACAGAAGAGCCCTCAGGTCAAGTGTGGACATTTTATTTTTTTATTTCCCCGCGAAAATGTTTTCAAACTATACTCCCCTTGATCTGTAGTTTTTCAACCTGAGGTAAGCAAACAAACACGTAGTCTGGTGAAAGTAATATCTTTCCTCCCGCCTAGATGTTGCCCAAGGGAGCCGCGAAGTCCAAAAGCGAAAATATAACATTAGACCAGGCAACATGTCTTGTCTTCCGAACCAAGTGGGTTTTAGATTCAGTTTCTGCTGAGTTACATGGACCTCGGGTGCACAAACAACAGAGACGGAGCGCTGTTTTAAAGATCTTAAAGGAGTTATGTGTTAGTTCTCTCCTTCCCTCCGGTCAACAGGCGCGGGTATCAGGACTCTGCTGACCAGTTGCAGGCCGAGCGCCGACTGTACCGCTGGGTGTTTAGCGTGGAGCACAACGTATGAAACAGAATCACAACCTTCCAGCTGCAGTATGAAAACATAACTTTTCTGTAAAGAGCGCCTCGCCGGAAACCGCAGGGCAGAGGCGGTGGAGGTTGCCGATCTGATCGGCCCACCGAGTCCCGCTCAGATTCCCAAAATGTTTTCTTGTTAAAACAGTCCATGTGCTGCAGCCGGTGGCGCCTCCAGGACGACCAGATGGGGCCAGAGAACACCAACACCTTCAGGTTATATTTATATAGCTGTACAAGAACATCAGATATTACTCACGTGAGACCAGTGCAGCCTATTTAACACCAAGTTCCAGGGATCCTCCGGCATTAGTGCACTTACAATCTGAAAACTAGAAAGATGCAGCTCCACCGCGTTTTGATTGGTCTGTCCTGATGGTTCTGCCAAGGACCAGTTACATCACCAACATTTGAGCTGCAGAATTAATGACTGTGCTCTGACGGAACACATCAATCCTGGTCAGAATATCAACGTTTCTTTAGAAATGTAATTAAATCGCGATTACAGACAATAAGTGTGGCTGGGCGCCACCTACTGGTTGGAATCAGTGTGGGGTGGACCCTCAAGTAGATGAGTACATTCAGTGGCTCTTTACGGCACAAATAAAAAAAATAAAAAATAAAAATAAGGAAAAATGAAGAAGGGCGGTCCAATCCCTACCGACCACACTGACCCAGCGGGGAGTGTGAAGCCACGCCCATTTCAAACTTTCAGAAATGAGACCCCCCCGCCCCTCTTCTTGGTACCGCAGTCCTGCCACGTTTCCACTCCAGCCGCGCACTGAACCATCTCAACTCTCCCGTTTAAGTTTCAGTGGAACCTCAGCGTCGCGGGAATAAGCAAATCCAGGCGGTTGACTCAAAATACCGGGGAGGACTATGAGTCTCTAATAAAACGAAAAGCTGTTGAAACGAGATAAGAAAACATCAAAAAAGTAGATAAGAGTAAATTCACTTGTGATGATGATGATGATGATGATGATGATGATGATGAGTGGGGTCAGGAGGTTTAATTCCGCTTCGGGAGACTTCAACCGGACCTTTCTGCTTTTATCGGTAGCGGATCGGAGCCACGTCAGTTTTAATGACACCACCACACGTCTCTCGGATGAAAACCTTGCCGTGCGCATGCTTTTCTGCACAGAGCGACATTGGAGTCGTCGTCCAGTCGCTCTGTCCGCGTCTCGCGGACAATTCACTCGTGAGATAATGAGAGAGGACTGAATTCACAGGGTTTTGTTTTTTTTAATATTACATTTGTGACATCTCTATTTCCTTCCGACTTACCTGCTTCCACACCTTCCGGGAGGTACACTGTTTTGTAGTACAATCGTTACAGTACATTAGCATGTGCTGATGCTGTTGCGATTCACATAATTACAAAAAAACAAAAAAAAAAAAACAAAGATCTGAGATCAGGAAAAATCCTCTAAAAATCCTCTAATATATATTTTTTAGTTGACACCTTATATTACACTTTTAATTAAATAATGGGAGGAAGCAGAAGCCGGTGGATACACAACAGTCTGTTGATCACCAACAACAGCAGCCTCTCGTTTTTGTATATTTTAAAGTATTTTTAACTCAAGGGGGGTGGGGGGGGGGGGGGGGGGGGGGCGACTGGAGTTTTGCCCCCCCCCCAGGAATGAATGTAACTGCCCCCGCCCCCACCTTCCCACTATGTGGGACTGCAGGTGTGGGGGGGGGGGGGGCACCAGCCTCGCAGAGTCGTGTCGGGTCCACCTGGGCTGTTCACTGTCCAGACGGGGGCCGGGCAGCGGGGAGGGGAGGGGGGTAAGGGTGGAGGAGGGGGGCGGGCGGGGCAAGGAGGGCGGGGGCCGTCACAGCTCGTAGTCCAGCTTGTACTCCTGCGCCAGGTAGATCCTGCGGAAGATGAGCGCGGCCAGCGCCAGCGTGAGCACCAGGATGAGGACGGCCAGGCCGGCGTGGCTGCCCTGCCCCGGCGGCTGGGGGGGCGGAGGGAAGGTGGCCCTGGTCCGGGGGGGCTCCTGAGGCTCCCGCCGGGCCTGCTGGGCGCGGCGCTGCCGGGGGCTCAGGGAGTGGGCGCTGGCCGGGCTCGGACCCTCGACCCCATCGGGGGCAGGAGGAGCCTCCGCCTGGGGGGGGGTCAGAGAGAAGGAAAACAGTCAGCTTTACTAAAACATTGAATGAATTCAAGTTTATTTATGCAGAACAGCGCTTCACATGAAGTATGATACAAAAATAAAATATAATTGGAAAAAATATCAAAAAAATTATACTAAATTTTGAGTAAAAGAGGCAGAAAATGTTTAATCAGTATTTTGCTGATTTTGCTTTGAAGTGTTTGACAGTTAGAGGCTTGGTGAAGCTGGTCGAGTTCCTTCTGACTGAATGCAACTACCAGAGTCAAATCAATTTAAAATATTCTTATGCCAATCCCTCGGGTTGGCTCCACATCATTGAAAAATACAATTTGGTTGAAAAAACTACCAGAGTTTTCTTCAAATGGCTGCTGACTTAAGCCGTGTGGCTTGGAATCATGAAGGTTTTGCTGACAGACCCTGACGCCGCTAAGTGGGTTGTAAGTGTCAGTTGCTCCAAATCTCACTCCCAAACTTGAGTTCGCCACAAACAAAAAAAATCAGATCGGCAGCGGTGCAGAGCGGATGCGTTTGTTGCCGACTCATTGCCCTTCACCAAGTTTGACGACAGCCCCCCCAACGGGAAGCCCTCGGATGGGAGGTGAAAACTCCCAGAAGCCCAGGGAAGGAAAATGAGAGGAGCGGTGGACATCCTCCATGTTTCTAAGCTCACTAAAGTGGGCAGGGTTCATTAGCTCTGCTGTGCTCTTCCTAAATCACGGAGCGGCAGGAAAAGCTAAAAAAAAAGAAAACCCCCCCCCCACCCCCACCACATTTGTCTGGTCCTTTCATCAGCTCGTTGGAATATGTTCCCACTATTTGGCTTTTGTCGTTTTTGATTCATTGTGATTGGACTTTTTCCTAGTTTCAGAGTTAATTGCCGCTGAGGCTCTTGTGCGGTAATGCACTTGAAATAAATTCGGACCCGTCTTGACGTGTGATCTGTTAAAGCGTGGGACGATCGCAGTCGTGCGCGCTGGTTAAAATGCTCACATGGCTACACCCACACAGATGGTCACAAAAGACATCAATAAAAAGACAAATAAAACAAAGAGACAAAGCAAGTTTGAAAAGCTCATTCTAGTGCCTGACTGACTCGCCCCCGTTTTCAACATCTGCTCACAGAGGTAATTATGCACAACTCGCGGAACTACTTGGATCAGCAATTTAACGAGAATTTCTGAGATTCCCACTTTGAAAAGTTTCTTAAAAAAAAATTTAATAAATAAGAACTTGCGTTCTTTAACAGTAGCCGATGCCAGATAGCGTCGCTCCTCTCCAGAGAACGCAGCGGGGTTTCAGGTGGGGGTGGGCAACATATCAGCGACTCCACAGAGCTCAGGTTTTTACTCCAAAAGGAGCCAACCACTGGCCCAATTAGGAGGCTGCAGGGAAGCTTGTCGAGCTGAGGGGGTACAGAGGGGCCACGGAGGAGATTGGAGCGGGTGTAGAGGGGTGGCGGAAGGGATACAGAAGGGTACAAACGGGGTACAAACGGGGTACAGAGGGGATGCGGAAGTGGTATGAAGGGTGTTCGGAATGGGTACGGTGGGGATGTCGAGGAGGTATGGAGGGGATGTGGATGGGTACGCAGGGGATGCAGAGGGGGTATGGAGGGGTACGCAGGTGAAGCGGAAGGGGTAAGGAGGGGATGTGGATGGGTGCGCAGGGGACGCTGAGGGGGTAAGGAGGGGATGTGGATGGGCACGCAGGGGATGCAGAGGGGATGTGGATGGGCGCGCAGGGGACGCTGAGGGGTATGGAGGTTACAGAGCAGGTGCAGGGGGGTACAGAGGGTGTAAGGAAGGGGTACAAAGAGGTTACGGAGGGGGTGTGGAAGGGGAACGGAGAGTTGCCGTCACTGTGAACTTCTTAAGCAGCGCCAGCGTTCCCTCCTCTCTTTTCCGGGACGAGTTTGATAACCTCTGCACAGAGACGCAGACGGCAGATGGTGACTCCTATTTTCGCCGCGCTGCCCTCCTGGGTTCACTTTATCCACATTCGGGACAACCGACCTCTTATCTAAGTTGTCCCTCCTCCTCCTCCTCCGCCTCCTCCTCCTCCTCCTCTTCCTCCTCTGGGGTGGGAGGCGGTTTGCCTCCGCGGGGAGCAGCTGGCTCTCAAAATCAATCCTCTTAGTGGACGTTGCCTCGTCTGAATCAGCTGGTGACACTAAACCACGTGAACAACTGGCTTCCGAATACAGCGGCACGTCTGCTGTGATGTCGCGTCTGGCTGCCTGATACTACAGACTGAAGTCGGGAACGAGCAATCATGTCATGGCATGGAACGTATTCCCTGCCGACGCCATTAAAAATTATTGATCCGCGTGTCGTGTGGTTAGAGGCGGCGCGGAGCGGCGCTAACAGTTATAAAGAAAGGTTACCGAAATTGAAAGATTCTAGGTCTTAAAACTGACAATGAAATAAGATTAATGGCAATCCATTTAGGACTGCCCCTGGCGGCACCACCGCTCAGCAAAATAACTTTCATAAAAGAGCTTGTATTGATTTTGAAGAGGGGGGTTAACTGTGTTTGAGAAAAACAAACCTTCATAACGTGTGTGTGTGTGTGCAAATCTGTGTAGAGTTTACACAATATAGATAATTAGTAATTCAAAATCACACATTAGATCCAAATCCAAAACTCCAACCGAGTGTGACATCAAACCAAACTCAGTTCACAAATTAAACATCCTCTGATACAGTTCATGTCAGAATAATTAAATTTGTGTATTTCGTGACAATGCAAACCCGCTAAAAGACCATGGCCCGGTGGCGTTCGCCCCACCTGTTCTTCCCGCGGTGGGTCGGAGGCCTCCCTGCCCCCCAAGGCGGAGGTTTCTTCCGGGGTGTGTGTCGAGGGCTCGCTTCCCGCCCCACCGCTCTCGCTGGCCTGTCTGGAGTCCGCCTGCAATCATCCACACACAGGGAGGATCCGTCACCCACCTTGTACCTCCACCCGAGGAACAAGTGATGCAGGACACAGGGGCGGAGAAGGCCTCCGTGTCTGGAGGCGGTCAACTCCAGCTTTAGAATGTAAAAGTAAAGGTCCTGCCATGTTTACCCTCCACGGTTGCACTGAGCCGGCTGATTTGACTCGCTAGATGGACCTCTGGGTTCAGCGAATTAGGAAACACGGGATGGTTAAGCCCAAATGCCGGAGAGGGATTGGACTTTCCTAACCTAGAGGTGCATTATTTTAAACGCACAGCGTGGACTGTTTTATCTGACCGCTTGCCAAAGATCAAAATTGTATCAATTAATGTTGGAAGACATTCAGCTCAATTCGTTTATCATGTGGAATACATCTAGTAAAACAAAAGTTCATATGGTATTAACATGCAATAGCCACCATAACTATCCGTAAATGTTAAATCATAATTTGAAATATTGCACGATTTAGGCCTCAACTGCGTGACTCCACATGTCAATACTTGACTCTCCTATTAGCCCAATGGCTTTGTGTGCAGAAGTCATCCATCACAGCTGGTATAAACTAGGGATGCAAATTTAAGAAGTGTCCTTAATCGACAGTTGTTAACCTTAACAAACAGTGGTCGATTAATTAAACATAAAAGCTAAGGCGTCAACAGGGGCCGGCGCCATGCCCCGCGGGGACCTACACGAGGTTAAGGTACGCGAGGTTGCGCACCGTCAAGATTTTGTGAATTGGCGCCAGGGGCATTTCTTCTCATTTCGTTTCAAAATGGAGAAGTTAGAGGCAAGACTCGCTGAGCTGGTCAGCGCATAAGGAATATTTACGACTCGTCTCTGCGTGAGTTGAGTGTTTGTTGTTGAGCAACAATAAACAGTTTCCTCTTCCTCCCTGAGCGAGAGAATGTCCCAGCTTTTCACACCCCCTGCTCTCTCTGCACGGGCGAACAATTCCCGGTCATACAATTACAACAAGACCCGCAGATTGTTTAGTTAATTGTTTAATTTTAAATCTTATACATTACATTTTTATTAGCAATTAATTGATAGTCTATTAATTGTTAACTTCACTAGTAAAAATCCAGCAAGAAATATAATTGTATAGATTTTTTCAGATCGACCTTTTGAGAAAAAATGGCTTTAATTTGTTGATTTGAACTGCCACTGTATGTGCAATTTAGGTTTACAGTGGATCATTTTTAAGTGCTTTAAAATCAATAACATCTGAAGCAGTGTACCTAATAAGGGCATGAATGCTAGAAGAGAATCTATTTCAGACTCAGTGATGCATCATGGGTAAAAAGATTGTTGCAGCGCCGATTCGCACGTTTGAAAACACGCTTTTATTGTGAAACTAGCACGGCCAGCATGTGAGCCAGTGTGTGCACCTTGAAGTTGATCTGCTGTGCCAGCTGTATGGCCTCGCTGTCCTCTGGACTGGGGTCACTGTCCGGGGAGAGGGCCAACAGGGCTGAGCGCATGGAGCAGCTGCACGACTCGCAGCAGAAGTCCTGTGACCTAGAAGAAAGACGACGTGAACAGGAGCACTCGAGGTATTCAGAAATACCCCATGTTCTCTGGGAAACGGGTGAGTCATAGAATGAATAAAAAAGGGAAAACAAAGAAAAAAAAAAAAAAGAAAAAGGTTATGCCCACCATTGGTTGGAGTCACATTAAATCCCACGTCAGGCTGACATGAAAGTCAATAGAGTTTACAGCAGATCAATACCAAAAACAGCAACATCCAGGTCTGAACACAGAAAAATTTAAATAAACGTTGTCTTCTGATTGAGGCCATAGGGCCCTTTTTGGTTCCACAAAGAACCTTTCGGACCGAGGATCATTAGAGAATGTGTATTTTCCAGTAATGTGCTATCCTCCACCATCCACTAACTGTTTTTCAATATCACCAACATCTGCATGAGGAACATTAAGAACCGCTAAGTAAAGTGGTCTTTTGATCAGTGATGGACCCACCAACCTTTTATAGAACCAGTTAAGAACCATGACTATAGGTTCAGTGTTTTTAGTAATGACTACGTCTGTTTAATTAAAGGCTTATTAAACTCTTAAAGCCTTCACAATTGCCCATCATGCAATGTTTATGTTACTCCAACAAAATCAGAGATGGACGAGAGTTTGATAAGTTCAAAGTCCCCTCGGCATTAATTTAAAAACAACAATCATTTATCCAATTTAATGTCGAAATGTGGCCTGTAGTTCCTGTCATCTCACTGATGGTGTACAGACAATTTGGCCAAAACCAAAGTTACAAAGATGGCTTTGCTTCGAAAGGTGGTGAAAAAGCAGTGGATTCAACAAACAAACCGAACAATAAAACATTGAACTTCGCTGCTTTGCTACCTTGTGCACGTTCGGCCACGGTATGTCTACTTCAAGCAGAGGCCCCATTGTGACAACTTCTCTGGCCTTCAACACCTGTGGCTCAGTGAGCTGCTTACGCCCAGCTAGCCGTCCATAGCCCGCGCTCACAGTCGGCCCCCGTCCAAACTGATTGCCTCATTAAATGGCGGAGCGCAGGCTCAACGCCACCACACAGGGCAACGGGGTGTGCATCAAAAACGGCTTTTATGCAGCTGGGTTTGGGCGCATGTAGGATAATCAGTCCCAGCAGAATAGAACGGTTTTATGTTGAGTCTGTGTTCTGATGGGGGCGAGTCGCACTGAGGAATATACGTTTTCACTGCGGCGCATTTGAAGTTGAAACTACGTGATGGATGTGAGGGCAGTGAGTGAGATGCAGCTGACGTCCGTCTGAGACACACAAATATCACTCTGTGTGAAATTAATTCAAGGACCTTTAGCACAGAAGAGCTGCTGTTTCCACAGCTGAACATTCTTCAGCACTCCCTGATTGGCTGAGAGGTAAACCCTGCAAAGCATGCTAAAGGGGCACGGGCATTGCACTGCTGCCTCACAGCAAGAAGCTCCTGGGTTCGATTCCCGCCTGGGGCGCTGTTGGCACCGTGCTCCGGTGGGTTATCTTCCTATTAGGGCCCTTTGTTTGGAGTTTGCATTTTCTCCCCGTGCTCACATGGGGTTTCCTCCACCTAACATCAGTAAGGACCCCCACCAAAAACATGCACATCATCATCGTCTGACCAGTGATGGACATTTGTAACCTGGTCCCCGGGCGTCGCTGAACGCTGCCCACTGCTCCTGGCTGCCCCCCAGGAGGAAGGACAAGCCAGGATGGTCAAATGCAGAGAACACATTTCACCGGCACCATCCAAAGCGCGTGTGTGTGTTTGCATGTGTTGTAGTGGCGTGCTGTGTGACGATGAAAGATTCTTCTTCTACTTCTTCTAAAGAATTCTTCTTTAGCATGCAAAATACCAGAACAAAATATCAAATGCCATTATACCGCTGAGAACTAATAGATTTTTCATTTTTTAATTTTCACACTGGATTACTAGGGTTTCAATTCATGCTTTGTGCTCACAATATTAGAAATGACCGCAAGGGTGACACTGCTGTTGATCAAGACTTTTGCACCCGAGTAGGATATTTTGGCACAATTACGAGTAACTATAATGATAAATTAATAAATTCATAATATATAATAAATTCTATTGATCTCTATTTTCCATAATACATTGGTGGAATCTATAGACCCGTACAGTTAACAGGCCGGTTCTCTGCCAGTTAAAATTTCACTCATGAACACAGCAAACCCCGACAGTGTTGGCCGGGGTCCTTCCCCCACTCCCACTCTGAGTGACAGCTCCAGCTATCACCCTGGGGGGGTGATGGGGGCACAAAAACAGGAAATGAGAAGAAACGCAGAGTTCTGCCTCATCTCAAGGCTTCCCACAGGGGGGTATCGGCAGCCATGTATTTATAGCCGGGTGCATGTCCCGACTCATCTGATTGCTACGTGCTAATTGAAACAGCTGGATAATAACCACTGGAACGCTGTGTTCTTCACAGCCTTCGACTTTTACTCCATCACATTTTAAAGCAAATATCTGTACTTTTTACCGCACCGCATTTCTCACACGGTCACTGGCTTTAAAAAAATAAAATAAAATCAGGATTCACTGTATATTGATACAAATCAAAATCAGGGGCTGGATCAAGCAAACTGCTCATCCATCATTTACTACATTCAATACACGTCCATATTCTCGTGAATTACACACACGATCACAAGGCATGATCATGAGAAGAAGAAAAAGCTCCAGTCGTATTTTATGAAGTATTATAGATTATTGACCAGGACACAAGATATGATGACTTTTACTTTTAATACAGTACTTGAAGTACACTTAAGAGCAAGTACTTATTTACTTTTAATTCAGTAGAAATGTAAATGTGGTACTTTCACTTTAACTGGATTAACATAGTGTCAGGGTATTGGTACTAATCTGAAATGTGAAGCAACATGCATGCTCACACACGCTGCCTCCAGAGGGTCAGATGCAGGAATCGCTCTATGTCTGTGGGGGGGGGGGGCTCAGGGAGGGGCAGGTGTTAATTGCGTTACATGACTGGAGGACCGGGACGAGGTTCGCTGCATAAAATACTCTCACAAAGAAGAATTCCTCCCTCACGTGCACCACAGTGTGCACGGGCATCCAAGTTGAGTGTGCAAAGTTGTTTTGTGGTCTACAGAATACAGTTTGTTCCACAGCGTATCCCACAATCCCCTCATAACAACTCCCCCGTCTGCAGCGGGTAAACATTGGAATGGATTTTCATCTGGCGGCAAATCTTACTTTTTGGCGAGGGCTCTCCTCTCCTCTGGGGTATAATCAAGGGATCCTATCGCACCTTCGCCTTTGGTTGGCATGAATCCGATTATAGCTATCAGAGCCGTGCGAACTGGAAGACAAGTAGTGGGGGGGGGGGGGGGTAGAAAAAAAACAAATAAAGAAGAGAGAAGAATGAGAACCTGCTAAACAATGGTGGATAATGCAGTGAAGGCTAAACCGCATGTTGGGTTACGTAAGAGGGAGCATGCTTTGTTTTCTGTGCGTAAAGCCTGGATTTAGCAGGCCCTGGTCAGTACACCCCCTCCTCACACTCCTCTGCCCGGAGGCGCACCGGTGGCACAGGGAGCCATGTTCGCCTCATTATCCAATATTTACGATGGACGACGATGAAAGGCACCTCAAGAGGCTTTGCCTAAAACGTGAAAACGTTGTGCTCTTTGTCGCAGTAAGATCGCTGGAATTGGCAAAAAATGTCAAGTCCACCCCCCCTTTTTTTTTTTCTTTACTAGCAAAGAATATCGTCACGTCAACACTTCCTACGATATCGCGCTTTCTGAATGTCACCGAAAAAACCGAAATACTAGTTACATAAAAGAAAGTAAATACAGAATCAGGGCAACACCCACCTCGAGACGCTCCAACTATATTTATAAATCTACGTCAACATGACATAGCAGGAATTTGAATGCGCAAAATGTATCCTGGCGAACACCTTGAAATAGCAGCACCAGCAGCTTCAGATGGAGGCGAGGCCGCAGGTTCACACAGAGCCACAGGCGGAGCCAAACACCTCGAGGGAAGACGTTAGGGCGTCCGCGGGTATCAGAGAGTTGCATTTTACACTTTAATTAAATTTGATTTAAAGACTGATTTTAGGACAAATTATCTCTCTTATTCAATAAAGTACTGCGGGTAAGTATTTGGTACAGGGCAGAGGTCTGTGTTAGTTGGAACCAGAACAGGTTCTGAACCAGATGATTCTATGAACTGTTATTATTATTAGGTTAGATAACAGACTAAGTGATAAGGAAGTAGAATAAATAAAACCAGTAACTTTTTCCATGGATCTCGAAATTAAGATCTAATGAATTCAAATTTCAAAGAGCTTTTAGATACCGAATTTATGTAAAAAAACAAACAAACAAATTTAACACTTTTCAAGATCTATTTAAGAAGCCCCCGCAGACAACCCTAAGTATATAAATGACTTCTCCATAGTGTCACCGGAGGGGCTTAAGAACTCGGCAGGGAGTCTGAAATCTCTGCGCCTCCGTCCCCCGAAACGCAAATTTATAAGAACCCTTCCTTCCTTCTTTTCTTATTTTTTTTATATTTAATCTGGCTAACTACCGATCACAAAGGAAGCTTTCATGATGTCATCAAATGAATAAACACAGCAAAAAATAAAAATTCATGTTTAGGAGGAAGGGCTGATTGCAACAAAGCAACAACCCTCCGCCCCGCTGGAAAGGAGCATGCAATGAACACTTCAACACAGGGAGATTAACAACGGGAAAACTGAGACGTTCTCAGCAGAGTAAAACCCTCAGTCTCCCTCCCTCTCTCGACCGCTTTGAGTCCACTCTGCTGTGAAGGTCCCTCCAGGCAGTCTCATCCAGTCCAGTGTGGAGGAAGACCATTGAAAAAGCGAGAGAAGAGCTACTAGGGCTTGGTTAAAGAAGAATCGACATTTTTGAAATATTGATGCTCTGATACTATTCAATTCTACTGTTTCAATCTCTGAATCCATGAGAAAATTGTAATATCGATACTTTTTTTGGAAGTCATGTTGGATCAATAACTAAAACTGTTCATTTTAATACTTTACTGCAACTTGTGCTCCACAGCAATAACAAGAGCATGACGTTCCCCTTATTCCAACAGAACAAGCACCCTTTCACACATGCACAGTTGGTAACATAGCAACGTGTACCCTTCAAACACGTGCAGTGCTGAAATTAAATACCACAATAGTCCTAAATGATTTCAAATATGACATGTCTGTATCAGACAGCATTTGTACCAGGAATTCTTTTCATAACATAGCACTTAACTCCCCTTTCTCTTTAAAAAAAAAAAACACTCCAAAAAAACGCCTTTAATGATTACATTTTGATGGTAGGAAGGTCTTTGTTGTCTAGTCCGTTTAGCATTTAAGTCGCCACACACCATAGTTAAGAGCCCTTAGCAGAAAGAGCGCAGATGTCTCCTTTGTCAAGCAGTCAGAAAACTGCTCCTTGGTAGCTGACCACATGATCTGCTGGATGGTCCCAGAGTGGATGAGCTCTTCGATGCTGCTGATTTCGAGGCAGAGTCCCTTTCCTGTGACTGATTTGGCACACTTGACAGCGTCAAGAAGAGAGTTATTGTCTGTTTCACACACAATGGGCAAATTGCTACGTGTGCAACCACCTGTGGTAAGGTCTGAGTAGAGTGTAGCTCAGAAAAGGTCACTGTCAATGACATCTGTAAGTGCCAAAGTCTCTTCTGAAAAAGTGCTTCAGCCAACTCTCCTGATCCTCTTAGACTGCCAGCATATAGGTGAGAATCTTCCATCGTCCACCTTGAGTGCCTCCATCTGGAGGGTTTCCCATTGAGGAATCACTGAACACCACCAGCTTCACGGAGCTGTCTTTTCCCGAATGTTGAAACCTTAATATCACCTCTTCTGATTTCAGTTTTCTGATAGGTTTGTTTGCACAGTGTAGGGTCTGAACAGTAGCATGCTTTGTACTTGATGCCTGGATGTGTATGTCACACATTATGTCTGAACTATCCTGCCTTGCCACCCATATTTGGCAAATCTTCGACTTTAGCAGTTTCAGTGTCTGTTAGTGGAGCCTCCCGCTGTGTGGCTCCGGTGGCTTCTTTATCTACATACTTTGTTGCACCTGTATCTCATCCTCCAAAGAGTGAACCTCCATTCACATGTAGCTGAAGCTGTTGTGTTCTTCATGTCTAACTTGAAAAGCAGCTTCCAAGTGAGGTATGAGTATTGTGGACAACGTTTCTGAACCACCCAAAATGAAGTCATCCACCTGACAAGCAAGGACTCCCATCACATAAGTCATCCAGCCAGTAGAACACAGCTAGATCAACTTGTGACACAGTAGCTCCCAACTGCTGCATTGTGTCTTTCACTGTTGTACCAATACAGAGAAGCATCTGCAAGGCCATAAACAAACTTCAACTTCCATAGAGTTCCTCTGCTCTGAGGTTCTTGGGGTGAGCGGATGTAGACATTTCTGGGTAACTGTACCTTGTAAAAATGGAGTTCAACTTCCATTTCTTGTGACAGATAACAGCCATGATCATTTTTAGACACTCCGAGGCACATGTATGAGTCTTTTGGGAGCTCCTCCTGAGTGTTCATTTCTTCCTGCCTTTATCTTTCACCTTTTCAAACACATTGTTCCTTTTCCAGTTTCTGAGTTCAGTGTATTTGGCAGGCATGAAGGGGTCATCATTTACAAAAAGTATGTCATCTTCATGGGTGTCTCACTTTCATTTCCAGTGTCTTAAGCTGCGTTTCCAGAACTAAAAGGTTCCTTCAGCCTTCTTGTCTGTGTTTCCACCGCAGTCTTAAGACCTGTGAAGATTATGAAAATGAGTCTGCTGGCTCCTGACTGTTTTTACACATCATTTCAACGTGCAAATACACAACAAACTGCTCCACTGCAGTCCAGTAGGTGGCCTGTGGGCGGAGACTCCCACAAGTTAGAGTTTAGGGAAGGAGAGAGAGTGCTTCATGTTGGCCCACCATGGCCAGAGTTTTTAGTCAACAGAACGATGATAATTATTAATAATAATAGTGACGACGATAATAATGATAATGAAGATCTCGGGCGCAGGAAGAATGGCATTCCGCTGCTGGACTGCTGACGAGCCTGTACGCCGATCCCCTCTGCAAGACAGACAAAACATTAAGAAATCTCCCTGCCTCAATTCGAGGCAGCTTGGCGTTTACGGGAAAGGGAACCGTGCTGTCATCCGCAGCCGGTGCTTGACCACGCCCCTTTTTCCACCACAGTGGTATGATTTAAAGCCCCTCCAGCATTACTTGTGGGGCATCTACCTTTCAAAGCCTGGAGTGATGTACACAAATGTGGGTGCCCCCATGCCGACAAATATCACCGCACCATCTTGGCCGATGACCACACCTGGACCTTTCCTTGTACCGTTTCGTAAGAGTCATCAATGAACCACAGTTGGAACTTCGACAAAGGACTCTTCGGATCCTTCAGAGCATTCGGCTTTCGTAAATGCTCTCCTTGCAGCATGTAATGCTGAGATGTGCTGGGCTATCGAAGTACTCACGCTAGTACCTTCTAGAGCTGGTGGCTACATAGTGAGAACTGAAGGCAGATTTGGGTTCTGCCTGAACACCAGCTAGTAGTGACTGTAGCAATGCACCTTGTGCATAGAGTTATTCGCCATCAGGGCCCAGTCTAGGGCTGTCTTCCAGCCACATTCACTGTCTCTCTTCACTTTCATCAGGATTTCATTCAATGTTTAAGTTATCAGCCATGTCCCTCATTTCTTCATTGTTGAATTCACCCTCCATTGTCACTGAGTCTGCGCAGGGGACCATGAACACTTATCCAGCAATGAATAAAGTGCTTCACAATATCCCTGGGTTTCTTGGTGGTGACAATGCTCCCAGCATTGAAGCTCGTGAAGTGGTCAATGGCATGCAGATAGCACACTCCCGGCTCTAGCTCATGCAAATCCATGGCTACAGCTTCATTGTAGGTTGAGGCCATAGGGAAACCCACCACTGGCTTTTGCTTTGGTTTGCTGAATCTGATGCAGGTCTCACAGTTTTTTTACAATAAGTTTGACAGAGTTGTGGTGTATTCATCATTATTCATTATTACCTGAGCAGGCCAGTAGTTTTTTCAGTCTGTCAACTGAGACATGTCAAAACTGCTTCAGTTTTTCCTTTGTTGTCATGTTTTCCGTCACAGTGAGAATGTCATCCTCGTTTTTGATCTCGCTTTCGTTTGGGTTGCTTTCATCTCTTCTGTTTATACAATAATGTCCTGAATATGTCAGTTCAACTCTCACTGGTCTCTTGAACATTGTTGCTTTATCATTTTTAATGTCCAAAACTGCACCTGCTCTTTTGAGCGAAGTTTTGCTTAAAAGCAATGGGATATCTATTGGGACAACTTCTGTTTCAATTTGACATTTAGTCTGTCCTGTCATTGCTGCAATTTTCATTTTCTTATTAGATTGCACAACACTCCCATCGCCAAACTTGAATGAACTTACACTCTTTATGTCCTCTATTTTCAATAAATCGCTCTGTGTTAGTCCACTGACGTAATGATCAAGCCATTTTTCTTGACACACCGTTGTAGTGCAAGCTTTGTCAATTACAACTGATCCTAAAGACTCCATCATGAAGACCTCCATGTCAGACAATGATTCTTTTGAAACAAAGTAATGTTGCATTCTTCAACAACATCTGTCAGTCTCTCATCTTCTGTCAATTGTGCATGTTTATTTTAATGTGGACAATCCTTTTCCCAGTGGCATGTGCTTTGGCAGACTGCACATCTTGTTCTTCTCCCGTGTCTCTCGAGTGGATTCGTGCCCTGAACAGCCATTTGAATTTGCAAATTTGACCTATTTTCTCCATTGCTGGTAAATCACATGTAGTGGCATCCTCACTCAGACGCAGTTCACCAGCGCCCCTCTGTGGCGAATTATTGTTGCGGTATGGTGGGCCTCCCCCTTGCATGGGGCGTTGGTGGCTGTGGGGGCCCCGCCGGCTTGCTGGGCGGGCAATTCAGGCGGGGTGTCTGTCGCGCGGGACTTGGCTCCGGGCTTGTGGTCTGTGACCTGGCGTCTCTGGCACAGGTTCTACACCTGCTGTGTGTCTTGTGCCGGCACATAGGGGTGCGGTGTATGTGTGCACCTCGGGGGTTCAGGGTCTCCTCCCGCTCTCTGGGACTGGTTTACGCTACTCATGTGTGGGTGTTGCTACGTGTGTTCTCGGCTTTTCTGGAGGCTGGGGGGTCTTCTGTGACTGAAGGGCGGGGTGCTCTGGGCTTTCATGCGGTCGTGGAGTGTCTATACGGCTGTGGCACACAGCGGTGGCTCCAGGACGTTTCTGCTGCTTGGAGTTGCTCCAATATAATACCGACCTCATACACCAGAACCAATTGGGACAAGTCCCGTACACTCACCGGTGGACACACACGTGCAGGCGCGCACCTACACAAACACACACACCACTAGCACTTGGTTTGAACACAGCACCAACACCCTCCTGGTTGCATCCCTCTCCCTTTCTCCCTCATTTACTGCCATAACATAATAGGCCTAATATGGCACGTGCCAGTCCAGTTTTCCTGGACTTAATTCACTCTCTTTTGTCGACACATGTTGTCATCTGATGTTCCTATGTTTGTTTTTCCATGTACATGAAGAGAAGAAGAAGAATCTTTATTCCTCACACGGTACACACACCACAATACATGCATTCATGCAGTGATGGTGACCCACACACACACACACACACACACACACACACACACACACACACACACACACACACACACACACACACACACACACACGCGCGCGCGCGCGCGCGTGCGCGCGCTTGGGAGGGTGGCTGGTGAAATGAGTTCTCTGCATTTGACCCATCCTGGCTTGTCCTTCCTCCGGGGACCTAATTACAAAAGCCCATCGCTTGGCAGACGATGGCATATTTTATTTTATTTGCGCGCTATGTACACATACATCCTCTTGGTGCGGGCAAGTGAATGCGGCACTGGAATGCTGACCAGGACCGAAACGGGTGACTTCTGCCAGACTGTCCCTTGCCCCATCTATTTCGGCGTTATCATGGCATGTGTGAAAAGGCCCACTACGGAAATGTTCCGGAACGTAGCTGCATGTGTCAATAGTGAAACTCATTATCGGTGCCGGAAAGGTAATCCACGTCATTTACCAGGAACTGAAAGGGGCTCAAAACACCTCTTAGTGGAGGGGGCGCTCCCGCGATAAGTTTCAGAACACGGTGAACTGCACTGCAACGCGGTACACCATTTCAATGCTGGGATTTTTCCTGGTGGATAATTTTTTTTAATCTAAATAAAAAATCGGCTGTCATTAATGTCAATTGGCGATCGATGGAGTAGATTGCCAATTCACGATATTATTGTCCTTCTGACCAAGCCTAGCTCGCATTTTCCCTATTTCGGCTGTGTGATGAAAATGGATGAGCGGTGCAACTGTTTAAATTCTCTAATTTCCATCGTTTTACAGGTGCTTTCATCAAATGAGAGGAAAGTGCGTGTGTTGGAGGATACGTACTGCTCCAGGAAGGCTGCCACGTCTCTGGGTGGTGGCCAGAAATGCTCAGGCAAATCTTTTTCCCCACTTCAAACCTTCCGTTTGGCTGGGAAAGACAAAAAAAGAACACACAGAGAAGGAAAAAGAGGGTGTTGGAGAGTGTGATAAGATTGATAACTCAATATGAAAAAAAAATGTCACGGCAGAGCAGAGCAACGAGTTGGAGCGACTGCAAGTGGAGAGAGAGAGATTCTTCTCAGAACGAATGCAAACTGTTTCAGACAGACAAGAAAAAAACATTAAAAAAAATAAATATATATATATATATATATATATATATATATATATACACACACACACACACACACACACACGCCTGGTGTGTGTACGTGTATGTATGTGTGTGTGTGTGTACGTGTATGTATGTGTGTGTGTGTGTGTGTGTGTGTGTGTGTGTGTGTGTGTGTGTGTGTGTGTGTGAGATATAACCAGAAATGGCTCTGGGTACATGATGTTCATTTTTCCACCCCTTTGATCATCCGACTTGACGCCTTTTCACATCACTTCAACGGGCGGATAATTGATTTGCCCTCCCCACATCCGTCAGTGGCGGCAGGGCGGATGGGGTGGGGGTGAGGGCGGGGGCTTGTTCTTACTGTGAGGAGGATGATGCTGGGGGGCTTCATGGGATACTCCGGTGGCAGCACGATCCTGCCGTGGTAAACGCCGCCGTCGAAGTCGGAGTCCGGAGGCCCACGGACGGAAAAGTGCCACTCGAAGAGGTTGTCCTGGGGGGTGGAGTGGGGTGGAGCCAGGGGGAAGGGGGCGGAATCAACGTCACATGTGGAGCACATGGTAAGAACCCTCAAACATGGTCGCCGTGGGAGTTCCTGTATGCATCTGCACCGAGGCGACACCTGTGCACTTGCCTTTTTTGGTCACGGATTAAACGTTTCAGACTTGCACGAGTCTGATTTTCAACAAATCTGAAAGAAGATAAGAGCTAATCTAGGTCTAAGTGAAGCTTAAATTAAACCTTTGGGTTAACGGGTGTGGCTTCCGGGTGGACCAGGTTCTGACGAAGAGCAGCACCAAGACCAGACAGAAGGAGCTAACAAGTACTTCATCACCTCAGTCCAGGACTCCCTCGTCTGGAACTTATTAATCTCAAATGAAGTAAGATCTCAGAAAGGCGTTTTTAAATTCTGGATTAATTTCAGTAGGATTATCATCGCTGTGATTTTGATTTGGAAACCCCATCTGCGAAAACGCCCCATACTCTTTCAGATTGAATCCCAATTCTGGTTCTTTTAGCTGTACAGGGAAGCTCTTTGGTGGTATCTTTCAACCTATAGCTTATTTCAGATCATTTAATTAATCAGAGTCAACCCGAGTAATTGCCTTCAGAATTAGGGATGCTCATTTCGACATTTTTTTTTCATGACCGATAGCCGGCCCTCATTGATTTATCATTAACCGTTATCCGACAATATTAAAATATAAGGGCACTGTCCACCCCCAAAAAATGAACTTTGGACTTTACAAACTGTAATTATAAAGAAAGGGAATCAAATTTGTTTTCATACACGAACACAGCTCTCGTTCAGTATCCTGTTTTTAGTTGTTTTATTTGGAGGAGCGGGGACGGCCACAAGTTCCCATCCCTCCGTGCGCCCATGCACAGTGACTTCACGTGACCGTGGTAATCGCCACAGCCCAAGTTGCACGTGTCGCCGCCATAGATTGTAAAGTCTATTTTTCTTTTACCAAAAAAAACCAACTATTTTTTAATGAGTTGTTTTTAACATCCCTAATGAGAGTCTTTGCAGTCGATCCAGTATTGAGTGTTGAAGCCCAATGGGTGAAAGATGAGGCTTACAGCATTTCTCCTTTCACCTTGGGACTAGGTTTCGATTTTTATCAAAAGTTTCTTCTTCAGTGCTGTCGTTTCCTTGGTGGTGATATCAGCAAATTAAATTCAAGAATTCAATTTAAGACCTCTGCTTTTACCGAAAACAAACATGAGAATCATCAATATGTTCATTGATTACACTGAATTTAATTTAGCAAGAGAATAAAGAGAGCATCCTGGTTAAGCACGGTCCCTCATGCACGGTGCTTCTGTTGTTTCTTTCAATGAGGAAGGGAGTAAAGTAAAATAGCCTACATCTAAAATAAATTTAAAAAATAAAAACACAGGTTTTTTTATATCGAAGAACGGGGCAAAGGGGACGCATAGAGGAGCGCAGTTCGCAGGCACCCCATCACTGGCGCATCCACTGAGGGTGCCCCATCACTGGTGCGCTAATTGCACCGTCCGTAGTTAGGCCACTGTTTATATTCCTGATGGTAAATACATTCAAATGTTGCATATTTTATTTATTTATTTATTTATTTATTTATTTATTTATTTATTTTTGTTTGGCAACACTGTGTGTGCCAACTGACTTCATACATGGTTTACATCGTGCAAATTTATTTATCAAAAGAAAATAAATTAAACATCCTGAAAAATCACATTTCGCACTCTTTGAAACATTTTGAGGCCTTGTGGTTTTGGCTTTTTCGAAACCTCTTAAATGACTTGCGAATACCATGACAAAAGTGACTCACTTTGTCCTACAAAGAACTTTTCTCAGTGTTTATCCTATCTAATAAACCCTAACCCTGTGTTCAAAGGGTGAATGTCAGGGTTCATGACAGTTCTACCACTTTAGTTCTATCCTGCGGTGTCTTTCATCAGGGGTTTGTACCTTATGGTCAAACAGCAAAATGGGCCTTTTATAAAAAGGTGTAAATTGGATTGAAGGAAGGCAAGAGGACCCGCGCCCTCTGGGAAATCGGTCATTTATTCCTGCACCGCACCGTCCTCCACGCAGCGCAGAGCTATTTAAGTGTTTTCGGCAACAATCCTCCACCCCATCTCACACCATGTGATTTGTTCTTTATCCAGACCAGTCCAACCACCGCGTTTATATACACATTAAATTTCCAATTTTTTCCCAAATAAGGACATTTTTTTGAATATTAGTACCGTCACGTAAATACCACATTCGTGAAATTTGATGATAATAAAATCTGCATCACATTCCGATTGACAGACCTAGATAATTGAGTCGTATTCTGCTTAACTGTGGCATGTAAACAGCTTCATCGTTCTGTTTCCGGCGTCTTCATTCTCTGCATGTATTGCGCATGTACTTTGTGTTTAGAAAAAAAAAAAGTACTAAAATATTTCCGGTTATTTTGGCGCACAAGTTTGCAAATTAAATCGTAACTTTTTTTCCCTCAAGCATTTATGTCGCGTGTGTGGGGGGGGGCTGCATGTCGCTGAGTGCAGTAAACAGCAGGTGTCGGAACATTTGGATCAGGGCCGCAGGCTCAGCGTGTGGTGGAACTCACCTCCAGCGGCTGAGCGTGGTAATGCTCCGTGGGATCCCTCAGCTCAGCCGCCTCTTTCATCAGCCGCTTCACAGCTAGAGTCAGGTAACACACACACACACACACACACACACACACACACACACACACACACACACACACACACACACACACACACACACACACACACACACACACACACACACACACACACAAGTATCAACCAGATAAGAGCAGCTGACAGACATTTCAGAGTCACTGAAGGTGACGTTTCATTGCTGGTGTCCCTGGCGCTACGCCCCCCACCACCTCCACCACCTCCACAATCGCCGCTGACTCCAAAATGTCCTGGTGAATTCCCATCTGGTGCAGTCCCAGACCCCGTTTGGAGACTCGGGAGTTCTGGGAATGTGCTTCCCCACTGCCACGGGACACTAACGCTGGCGGACAGATGTGCTCTCTTTGCTCGTGTCACAGCGATTCCCGCTGCCGCAGTAAAGGACGGCGGCGCCTTCGAGTCCGGCGGCCGCAATCAGGGGATTCTGGCCTGTGCCATCAAATTTTAGCTCAAGATCGTTCAGCTGAAACAAATGCGGGTCCCCCCCCGCCCCACATCCAATCATTTCCTCCCAAGTTCTTCGCACGCACACATACTGTAAATAAAAACACACTGTGCTCGCAAAAAGGTGCTAATTAAATCGTCAGAACCAATTTAAGTAGGTTTTTGAATAGATGCCAACCCTCTTTACAAAGGGCTGTTTAGACATAAGCTCTTGGCTGCTAATGGAAGCAAATGATCACTTCTTAAGTCGGAGGAGTCGAGTGGTGGAGCAGGAGGGGAATCAAGCTGAACTTGTAACTCAGGGAGGAGAAACAAGTAAACACCTTTTTTTCTTTTTTTTCTGTGTTGTTGTGAAAGGGCTCAATTTGCGACCCGCAGTGGTGTTGTGGAAGATGGAGCACCACGTGACCAACACTTTAACTCTTGCGACGAACCGCAGCCGGCTGTGCACCGGGGCCCGCTGTGCTAATCTACAGACACACCCAAACAACCATGTCCTTGCGCCGCGGGGGGGGGCTGCACGAGGACGGCTGATGAGAAAGATGGATGGGGGGGCGGGGGTCTGTCATGGGAGAAAAGGACACAGGGACACGTTGTGATGTAACACTGTCCAGGGGTTGGAGCCGTCCCCTGAAAGGGACGAGTGATCAGTCATATTTATTTACAGCTGAAACAAGGCGTCGCCTTCTGGGTCCGGTCCCAACGACCCTGACCCGCCGCGCCGAGTCGCCGCAAACTGCGACGGTAGGCGCCGATGTCACGGCCTCACGCCTCACACGCAATTCTTCCGTAAATGTTTGGTGTCCGAAATCACAACGCTGTGTCGCCCCCTTGACAGATAGGAGGACTGTCCTCTCAATATTGACGGCGAGGAAAATCCGTGTTTTTTCAACATGGCGTGTTATTTATAGCAACCAAAACATTTAAATTTAGTTTGAAAAATAATTATTTTATTTCTTTAACATCATTAAAAGTCTTGAGAAATGTATGATGTAGTACATACACGTTCACGTTCATGTACAGAGAGGACTTAACATGGACTGTTCACACAGACACTCTGGTGAGAAAGGCGAGGCAGCGTCTCTACCACCTCAGGCAGCTGAGGAAATTCGGGGTCTCGGTGAGGATCCTCAAGTCCTTCTACTCTGGAGCAGTGGAGAGCATCCTGACAGGCAACATCACTGCCTGGTTTGGGAACTGTACTGCCCAGGACAGGCGGGCCCTGCAGAGGGTGGTGCGTTCAGCTGAACGTACCACTGGAACTACCCTCCCCTCCTTGCAGGAGCTATACACCAGGAGGTGTAGTAGCAGAGCTGCAGGATCATGAAGGATCCTCATCACCCCAACAACGGACTGTTTCAGCTGCTGCGTCAGGCAAGCGCCTCCGCAGTCACACAGCGAGAACAGAGAGACTGAGACAGAGTTTTTTCCCGCACGCCATTAGAACTGTCAACGCTGACCTCACCAGGGGTCCTCACTGAGCCATACACTAGGCTCCACTACCTACTGTACTATATGTAGCATACTGTACCGCATACTGTGTCACTGTTCAGGGTTGTTCGTGATGCCGTATTGCTGCGCCGTACTGTTGTATACTGTGCTGTATTATCGCAAACACTACCTCACACTATTCACATTCACATGCCACTTTAATTCACATGCCACTTTAAATGCACATATCTGTATATACATAGGCATATTCCTTCTATCTATTCCATTTTATTTCTTTTTATTTTTATTGTATTTTATTCTATATATTTTTTATCTTATTCTATAAGTATTCAACTTACTGTATTACGTTTTAGGAGTCAGTTAGTCGGTCTATTAGAAAGGAATTTTCTACTTTTATTTTTTTTCCTAGGACATAGTGTGCTATCACCGGGTGCGTTGCATTACATTTCACTGCATATATGTATGAAAGTATGTATATGTATGTGACAAATAAAAATCTTGAATCTTGAATCTTGAATCTTGAATGTACACGGCAAGAACCACCCCCCGTCGAAAATGAGATTGTGACCGCGATCTGTGATCGTCAAAGCGCAGTTTGAAATCTCGCCATAGACCCGTCACTCCGTAGCCAACAAACGTGTCGGCCACCGGGGAGAGCGTCGTGTTGGGGAGAAAGAGACGAGGCGGAACAAGGTCAGGGCGTGTCCTACGAGCCGCGCTCTCACGGAGGGCTTTCATCATATCAGCTACCAGCTCTGCAGCCAGGGAAGAACAGGGCGACACTGGAAATTGGAAAGTAATGGAGAAAGGAAAAGCAGAACTAAGAGGGGTTCACGCAGACCAAATTGGCTGGGAATCCAATCGAGAGCGGACAGCGAGGGCGTCGAGATAGCGGCGCGAGCTGCGGAGGGGCGGGAGTGCGTGCATTGGGGGGGTTTAAAGTGAAAGAGAGAAGAAGAGGAAGAAAAGAAGAAGTTTTCTCCGCTCCGTGGGAGTGAATAGCGTCGAAGTGACACCACACGGATCCCAGGGCACGTGTCTCCCCCGCCCGACTCAGCCCCAAGGCCAGGCGCTCAGCACAGAAGACGTGGACCACCAGGGTCATCGCACGCCGGATACACAATCTGTGTTTACGCAGTGTGTGTGTGTGTTTTCATCGGGCGGCAGTCCCCTTCCCGTCCGGCTGTACACACACATGCAAGTGCGAATGGTCAGCCAGAGCTTAGACTCCTCATCCACCTTGAACTCGTTCATAACGGGGGAGGCAGATGAATTGAGCTCAAACTCATTCAATTCAAACGCCCTCACATGAGGATGCAGCGTATCGGCCCAAAAAGAGAGAGAAAAAAAATCGATATGAAAGAAATAGGTAAATTCCTGGCATTCTGCTGCTTTCATCTCAAAACAACTCAAGGAATCAAATCTATGAAGAGTTATCACTAAATTCAGCAATTCACTTCCAATACCTGTAATCAGAATGTGGCCACGGCACCCGCCTGCGCACCGCAGTTCAAAATAGATTCACCAGACAACAACATTCCATTCAGTTTCACTGAGTAACTACGTTACTCCCCCGTTTCTCAATGAGGGGTCCGGGGGCCCCCAGAGGTCCTTCATGACGTTCTAGGGGGTCCTCAGCAATTGATTAATAGTTCAACTTCACCATCATTTCATTTCGAAGACGTTAGTAACACTAGATAATGTCCAATAATGACATTTGCACATGATGTTTGGATCCTAGTTTCACGGTCATCTCTGTAACTATAGTATAGATACTAAATCATATCTACTCAGATTGGGCTCCCAGAGACCACATCCTACCAAATTGGGTCCGTGGCCTAATGCGTATCAGATTGGAGCTCCGTAATATGAAAACAGTTGAGATTCACTGCTGTATTCGCTGTATATCACATTCACTGCTGATGCACTGACCCTGCATGTAGTAGCATGAGAGCGATAAGCCTCATAGGGGTCACCCCGTGGCTTAGCGGGCGGAGCCGTGTCGTGCAAACTACATGCACAGTACAGTACAGTACAACACCATGGGTTCAACGTTTTACTTTGTGTATTATAAAATGATAACATGGTGAAAGACGAACGCAGGGTCTGAGACTCCCTACGATGCCTGACAGTAATCTGGCATGTCAGACTTTTATGAGTTTTGTTCTCCTGCTGTGACAGCCCTGATACGTTTGGTGATGTCGAGTTTGTATCGATGTCCTTGACGCAGCCTGGTGCTCTTCTTAAACCTACTACCTGTTCTGTCTGGCAACCTAGCCTAGTCTGACTAGTGTACATTTTAATGTATTAATTATTATTATTATTATTATTATTATTATTATAATCATTAAGTACGGGCTGGCAATGACAAAAGCTCACTTTTGTGTTTCACAAATGTTTTTCATATGTATCTTTCCCATTTCTTTGGTCTGTGCCTTAAGGATTTGCAAAAAATCAAATGACTGCAAATTGAGCCTCTGTCTGCACTTAGAAATATTTACGTTAATTTAATAGTTATTAAGGACCCTTGATAGTATACATAGATTTAAGACCTTTTTAAGTCCATGTAGAGACCCAGTGTCTTACAACAAAACCTGGTTACATCATAGAAGTTTAGAGGTTCATCATCAATCACCATCCACAATGACAAAAAAACAGATCGACATGACATTTGCATTTTATGAAACCTCTAAGCCTCAGCGGAAACCCAAAATGCACCAAAGCTGTCAGCCCAGCACGAGCCAACAATTAAATAACATGCAGGCAGCTTAACCAGGCTAAGGTCTGTTAGCAGCTAATGGCACTTCTACAGTCTGCAGCTCGAGCTCGCAGTCACGCGAATCCACGGCGGCTAATATTTCAAATTCACAGATGTTGGTCCAACACGCACGCACGCGCACACTATGACTGGAAGCGATGAGGGACAATAAGGCTACCCAGTACATGTAGTCGAAATGAAGAAAAAGCCCAGCAACTTTCAATACACTTCAAACTTTGTTTAAGCACCTGGATATTTCAGATATGTTTGTTTTGTTTGATATGTTTGTTTTTCTTTATGCTTTATGGTAAAATTCCAGCATTTCCAAGGTGCCCATCGAAATTTCAAACCTAGAAAACACGACATTACAAATCAAGCACACTCTATGTAAAGCTTTTGAGACTTTGAATGAAATAAGCAGGGTTTTTATGGTTTCTTTCTATCAGAGGGAAGGCCGGCAGGGACAGTTTAAAGAAATATTGAGTAATGCAAAACATTTTTGTTAAGGTTATTATGAACTCTCTGCTCAGTTTGACTATGTGTGCTGAAGTGGAATACATTTCAATATAAAAAATACATTTACATACATACATTTACATGCAATTCAGCTGATTCTGACTTACAATGCAAAGTGAGTTAGCAGAGTGGACTTCCAAAGACTTCCAGATCTGCCAAAGTGCAAGAAACCAAGAGTGGACAGCTATGCCCGTGCTATTCCTGTCTATTTAAAATAATGGGAGTGAAATGAGATGATGGTTGAAACTAAAGAGGTGGAGCACATGCGAGAGTGAACATCAGAAGAAGATGAAATAAAAACCTGAACTGACAGTGTTGTTTTTTCTTTTTTTGCATATTTAGCAGAATTCCAAAACATCGCCCGTGACTAATACAAGTGAATAATTTACGGTTATTTTTCCATAATTTATTTTTCCAGTACCGCAGAAGATTCAAGATTCTAAAAGGTTTATTTGTCACATCTGCAGAAGATATATTGTGTGTAGCGCAAGTGTGTTCCCTGCTGGTGCTCTAATGTATGGCATGTGCTGGTTGCTGGAGGTAACAGGAGGGTGGATGAGGTGTCTAAACTGTCCTGACAGCCTGTGTGAGTTAGCAGTCCTCCCTGCACTGGGCCAAAACTACCCAGCAGGCACATTCAACCAGTGGAGAGGAGCAAAATCTTTATGAACATTATGAATTATGAACATGGCAAGAAACAACATTTTCTATAGGCACATTTATTTTGAAATGCTTTGTCTCCAAATTCTGTAACTGCAGGAGTTAAAAAAAAAAAAAGCGGAATAATCACCATGCAGTTTGTATTATAAGATTGCATGGAACTGCTAACGTGAATGCTACAACTTCATGGAGTCCTAATTTTCCATTAAATACATTTTTGTTGTCATATAACTAGTGTTGGATCATCTCTATCATTTTACATATATATTATAGCGAATGCAATAGATTAATTGATAGTGATCAATATATTTCTCAACAGATCCTCGCCGGTTGACAACGAAGAAACCAGATCGCAAAAGATAGTCGACAATGCCCCAAATCTTGTTGCCCTGGAAAACTGAGCAACTGTTATTGTCGAGCCCTGTCATATAGAAGAATAGACTGTCCATCTCTAATTTCACCACACAGCAGCAGCTCCCGCAGCGAATGAGATATTGAGCAAATCACTTGAGACGTGTTCAGGAGGGGGCCGCTGCACACAAGTACTCTCTTCTGCGTGAGATTTTTTTCCGAAAACAATTTGTGCCACCCCCCATCTATCACACACTCGCTGCTGCACACGTTTACAAGCACTTCTAGAAAGGCTTGAATTTGAAGAAAAAAAAAATTAAATAGATTATGGCCAAGAAGCAGAAATAATTGAGAATGAGAGAGAACTCTCCACAGTTAAAAGCTGTTCTTCATGTTTAATACCTCATCACTATCTCCCCGCACAGGAGTCACCCCTGATTAGCAACTCAGGGAGGGCGACTGAGGTGTAATGGACTATCTGAGCGGAACAGATGCACCGGTATAAGTGAGAAGCCCCTTGGGAGTGTCAGATCTGGGTGGCTCTGCCGGGGCGGCGTCTGGCAGCCCAGGCATTGATGGCAGGTCCAAAAGAAGCTCAGACCGGAGCCTTGGCGCCTCTAAGCCCGATGGGTCATGGATGTGATACGCAGACCAAGGGAACTGCCAACAAGAGCCTGGAACAAATCTCACTGGGCAAGGCTGGGTGCCCTCCATCATACTGTGAAGCCTGCCATGCATCCATCTGTCCGTCTATCGACACGTCCGTCTTTTCTGGAGAAAGCTCCTTTATCAGGTTTCCCACTCACTTGTGATCAAATGGGAAAAGAAGGGCGTTTGACTCTACCGAAGGTCCTGTGAGCCACTGACGCCTACAAACTTAAATTCTGTGTAAATGCTTTGGGATACAAAAATTAATCTTTAAGAGTCATTGGATAAATTAAAATCATGGGTTACCACAACTTAATATTTACACCTAATTTCTCAATTTTACATTGAGAAAACTAAAAAGATTATGTTGAAGCAATATTTTTAAGTCGATCCATTAACACATTTTTTCCTAGTGTACTTGTAAATTATTTCGTCAAAATCGAACCTTCGGGACTTGTATGCTATGAGGCATAAAAATAACGGTGGTAATGCCTCAACTCTCTCTGATGACTGTGTACAGTATGAGGGGAGGGAAACTATATGAAACATGACATGGATGGCCCTGTGTGTGTGTGTGTGTGTGTGGCCCTCAGCGCTGCTGTCACAGCAGATTGCTGGGATTCACCATGACAGGAGTCACTAGGATGCTGTGGTGGTCGTCAGGACAACGGAGGGGGGTGGGGCCGGGGGGGTCACACATCTATGTATAGCTTTAGCCTATTGAAGACCTTTTTTCTGTCACAAGTCGTGCCTGTGTCTGAGGATTAAAAGAAGTTAAAGTCGGAATGTCCTTACAACTAATGCGGTCATGATCATTACATACCCTGATTGCAGTTGTTTGAGCTGATGACCATTTCGTAAAAATTATTAGATTCAATGATCATGTGTTTCCTTTCAAATCTAAGGGGGCTATTAACACAATCTTAGAAATGTTCCAACATAGAAAATAATATTTGAGAAATTATCATTATTAACGTAGATATTATGACCAAGCAGGTACAGGCATTGATAAAACAGAAGCACAGAAAACTGCATCACTTTCCTGTAATGAAGCCTCGAAGATTTATGAATATCATGATATTATGATGATAGAAATCCCAGATATCTACTGTAGTCTCAGATCACGATATCGATATTGTATCAACATATCCCCCAGCCCCAATTTTCCCTGGAAGTTGAATCACTACTCCAGTAGTCTCACAAATCTGACTTTTGCCCCAAAAGTCTGATGGGAGTTGCACTAAAATGTGCGTCAACTGTGCGTTTCCCTTTCTATGCTTATTTCGAGCAATAATGTTGCTGGGGGCGTTGCTCTGTTAGCATGCATTACATAGACTGAGTCCCTGCTGGAACCAACCTGACCAGCGGAACGAGAACAATAAAATGTGGATTGAAACGTCAAGTGACCATCGAATGCCAGAGCCTTAAAAAAACTTTTGGAAAAGGAGCGCAGGGATCACAGATTACTGACCACAAACTGGGCCAGCCCTAACCCTAACCCTAACCCTAACCCAGACAGATAAAAACGTTCCCATAGCCAGTGGGAAGACTAAAAAATCCTATCCGGGCATCAACGTTCTTAGACAAAGTTTCTGCAAAGGTTTCTAATCGTTAACACCCTGTAGATTGGTCGCTGCAGAAATACACTTATTAAAATCTGTAAGCTCCATTTTGCCACTCGCAAAGGAGTTTCTCTTATGTAGGATATCCCCACAACACTCTGGCGGGCTTAAAACGTAAGCCGGACCCTTTCCAATCTCTGGTTTATGGTGCAAACTCGGAGGGGCTCCCCCCAGAAGTCCTTTTAGGAAAGGACTGCTGGGATCGGAAATTACTACACCAGTGACAATAGGGGTCCTGAGAGGTCAAACAGCTTCCCACAAAACCACTCAACATTTGAGGCCATTGCTCAAAACCCCTAAGGGCTGCAGGACAGAACGGACTGCGTACTTGGAGTCACTCCGTTCCTGCGGCGGTAAGTGTCAAGAACGAGGCCGCCGCCTGTTTGAGCACCGCGGGCTCGCAGGCGTCCCGGCGCTGGCTCGAGGCGGCGAGCTGATAATCCACGCAGGCCAAATCATCTTACGTAATGCATAGTCTGAATGTGCACCCTTGGGATGATTCACATTCGTTCAGGGCCCGGGGATGGGTGAGTGACTCTGTGTGTGTGTGTGTGTGGGGGGTGGGGGGTGTCATTGCATAATTATGAGCTAACTCCAAAGACGCCGAAAACACACAGTGGAGGTCAGTGCATCCCCCTCCAACGTCTGACCTCTTTAGGGCCACAACAAAGAGATGACAACAACATTTTGAATAGATTATTTGGGTAATGTAGAGTAGAGAAAGCTAGGATTAAATATGGGTATTGTTTAATAAAAAAATAAATTAAAAAAAAGTAGATACCCGCAACTTCACACAGGTTAGAAAGGGAAACAGAAGGCATTTTTGAACCAAACAGTTCTGGCGACTCCCTGAGGGCAAATGGGAACTGAGGAGGTCTCCCAAGAGCTAGATACCTGAACTAGCTAAAAGTACTTTTAACTACAAGGGCTTTTCTTCTGGTTGCACTCGCACCACAAGTGGATGCACTCGCAAGTGATGTCAGCCAATGGGGTTTCAACATGAGTTCCGTGTTCTGTGTTGTATTTAGTCTATAAACTTTCACTGACTTCACATTATCAGTCCACTAAAACCTGTTTCTGAACAAATTTCATGCGGGAAATAAGCAATCCAGTTGCTGAATGTTCACTCATATTAGAGCTGTAAGACATAATTTAAACATTTGCTTCGACTTTCGTATAAGGCACAGGCTCTCACCGGGACACCGCACGCTGATTTTTTGTTTCGTTCAATTAACGTCGGAAAATAAAAAATATAAAAAATACATATACAAAAAAAAAATGTTTTTATGGAATTTGTTTTTATTGATTGTTTTTTTAACCACTGAGTGTACGCGGGCTGGTCCCCACCCAGAGCAATGCAACTGGACCGGGACGCACTGTCCTAAGTGTGTCTGGGCGAGGGATTGAGCACTTACGTCACTGAAGGTGACGGGTAGTCCTCTTGTGCCAGGTAGTCCCTACCCTGGAGTAGGAGCTAAGAAAAAGTCTCCCAAAACAGCATTCTAGTGCAACAGGATTGTTCCTAGTTCCTGCAGTGCGGACACAAAAATAAAGTTCTTAGAACTATGAAAAAGTGACCGCGGTGCGAAAACGCCTAGTGTTTCAAAATAAAAGCACAGCATCTTAAAAAAACGAGACCACATGAATAGAGAGAGCGAGAAGTGAACATAATATACGCCCTTGGTCCACTCAAAAGTGACCCCGTTTTTGATCGGGACCCACCAGTTGAGAACCACGGTTATAGACCAAACACCTGCAGAAAAGAGGATCTAGTGGAGTGCGGTCAAGGACACCAACCAAACACTAAATCAGAAATTAGAAATCGAGAGTCTCAAACAAAATGGCCTGTTCCAATCCAGTGATTCTAAACAAATTTAGTACGCCAGGGACGTGTGTGTGTGTGTGTGTGTGTGTGTGTGTGTGTGTGTGTGTGTGTGTCTTTGGAGTCGGTGCGTCAAACAGAAGGAGAGCAAATATTACATTTCCACTGCCCTAAAACCCGTTTAGGGATACGTGGCACTTGCCAAACGCTTCAATTCTGTCCTATCTTGTTTTGGCTTTTTCCCTGTGGATCTGTCAGACCGCCAGCACAAAGTTGCTGTTTGGTTTCCTAACACACTGCAAGGCTGTCTCGATGTTGAATCTGTTGAAAACAATCTAAAAGTTTTTTTTTTAATTTGTTATAAACTGTGTCATTGCAATTCACAAAATAATTAAAGGGGGGGGGGGGTCATACACAAAAAACACAAGTTTTTCGAAGAACAATAAAAAACAAAAACAAATAAAATAATATAAAGAGACTTCTGGGTCCTATACTGCATTCCTTAAGTAAAGGAAAACGACCTATACTAAAAATCTCAAACCTTGATTTTTTTTTTTTTGTTATTATACTATGCCTTAAATGTTGTGCACGGAGGAAGCAGTGTCATTGAGCCTTGGGATCACAAGTTTGGCGACACAATCAACAACCAGTCAATCAAATGCAGCGAAACATTTAAAACGTATATCCAACCGACCGCGCAACAGTCAAACTATGAGCTGGTTTGAATGCAGTCAATGCAGGTGTTTCCTGTTCTGCTCACAAACAAGAACACATTTCTATGGTAAGCTGTTTTAGCATTTAATCCATAGGGTGACCTACTCACTTTTTTAGTTCTACCAGTCAAAATGTATTAGGTACTCGTACTTATTTATCAGATACTAGTAACTATTTTTTTCATTGAATCATATGGGGCTCCGTGTTCGAGATGTCAAATATTTGGCTCCGACTAGTATCTATTCCAATTGTTATTATTATCTATTTCAATGTTACTAGTCACCATTAATTGAGTACTAGTACTTAGTCACTAGTACCTTTCTTGTCGTCACTAGTAAAAACAATTGTTTTACCAGGAACAATGTATTTTTTTACCCATCATGATAAATTACTAATAAAAACAGCTTGTTGATAGTTTAATTTTAAATGTTACTTGTAAAAAAATTAAATAATGTTACTAGTAACAGCAAGAAAACTGTTGGAATAAAAGTTTGTAACTAAAATGTACTAGTAACTCTTAAAAGTGACGCGTTTGTCCGACGGACTAAATGTTAAAAGGGCCTGCCATACATTTCTTAATATGGACTTTTCCTTATACAGGTGTTGCAGTGCAGGTCAAAAGCACTCAACTGCTAAAGGCCCTTTCACATCGACCTAATAACCAGTTCACTACAAGGTTAGATCTACAATGTGAATGGGTTGACCAGGTAGATTTGAACAGTCACAGCTGCCGGGGAATCTGACAGGTTCAGGAGGTAACCGCTTCATACTGATCGACCTTTGTGCAAAATGTTCACTGGACCCATGGTGAACAACTCCCGTATGGCATTATCACAGCATGAGTAACCTCCAATCTGCTTACAAAAATACAAACAACATTACCACAACATTGGCAACTTGTCACAGCATAATTACAAGACAGCAGGGCAGAAAATGAACAGTTGGAAATTAAGCAAACTCGTGGAACTGCCGGCCATTTGCTTGGAAATCCGTACCAAAGTAAGATGTGCAGCCGGATGCCAAGACTGTTGTCACTGCCGCAAAAAAACAAGCTGTTCTTTGTAGAAATGCGGCCCACTCTCAAGGAGTCATATGGCCCGGTGTAAATCACAGCAAATCGGAACAGTGAACCAGGATGTGGATGGCATGACTGCCTGACTGCAAGTTGCAGAACAGAGTAAGAGTGTCCTTGAGGGATGCTTAACACCTGCTGCAGTGCTGAACACGTATGTGGTTGTCATTCAACTGGGGATTGGATTGACTCAGTTTAAGGGTTTAATTCTACTTGTTGATCAGCACAGCATGCGTTCAGACAGACAGAGACAGACAGACGGACAAGAGAGACAGGTAGAGGCAGGCAGATAGAGCGATGGACAGACAGACAGACAGACAGACAGACAGACAGATAGATAGATAGATAGATAGATAGATAGATAGATAGATAGATAGATAGATAGATATTCGAATAATTGCCAATATACAATACATCTTAACATTAGATTCAAGAGGTTTATTCGTCACATACATATACATACTTTCATACATATATGCAGTGAAATGTAATTAAATGTAAACAAACTTATGAGTAAGTGAGCAGAGCTCCAACGAGGAACGGAGAACAGGTGACCACGTGGACATTAGAAGTTTCAGGTTTTTAAGGATTCAGTGAATTCAGCGTCATAGAACCAAGTCATTCATTGTTATTACTGGAACTAAACAGGTCAACGCGGAAGTAGCCTGTGGAATTAAACGTCTCGTCACAACAGCAGCCAGGGCTTGAGTCCGACCGCGTTCTGCACATTAATAAAGGCATGAAGTATTCACTTACCGGGACTTTTGAGGTTGTACTTGTTCTCCATGTTGTCAGAGTCGTTTCTGTGTCTAACCACAGCTAACGTGCTACCTAGCGTTAGCCAGCAGTGCTCAGCTAGCTGCTAGCGCCCGGGCTCCGGCTCAGTAGCTCTGAATTGACTGATAAAATGAGATTAAAATAAATAACGCAAATTAAAACACGGGACACTGTGCTCGTCTCGGCGGGTGGACGGGACGGGGACCTCCGCGTTTCCTCACGAGTCAGCCGCCGCTCCGTGGAACTGTGGTGACGTCACGGGCACCGGACGTAAACAGGAAGTGGCCGGGCCGCCCCCCACGGGGACGGAGAAGCTGAAGTTCAACTTTTCAACTTTTTAGGTTTTTAGGTTTTTCTCTCGTGTTTCTCTCGTGTTTCTCTCATGTCGCCGGAAGCGTTTGTCCGTCGAGCATGAAGCTTTGCATCTCACAAACGGACCCTGTTCATGTCTTCACGTCATAATTAATAACACGATGACGCCGCTGATGCTCATGTGGACCGGAAGTCATGTCCTTTGATTGGTTCATAGTTTTTCTTTTTTTCACACATGTAAAAACAATGGACAAGAAACACAGGAGGTCACTAGATAATAAACACAAATACTAGTTAAATATGAGGTCATCAACATGCATCATGGGTCTTTTGACCATGTTGTTGTTGTGTTGTTGTTGTTGTTGTTGTGTTGTTGTTGTTGTTGTGTTGTTGTTGTCGTTGTTGTTGTTGTGTTGTTGTTGTGTTGTTGTTGTGTTGTGTTGTGTTGTTGTTGTGTTGTGTTGTTGGTGTTGTGTTGTGTTGTTGTTGTCGTTGTTGTTGTTGTGTTGTTGTTGTCGTTGTTGTTGTGTTGTTGTTGTGTTCAAGATTCAAGATTCAAGATTTTTATTTGTCACATACATATACATACTTTCATACATAAATGCAGTGAAATGTAATGCAACGCACCCGGTGATACTTTCAGCACACAATATGTCCTAGGAAAAAATAAATAAATAAATAAATATTTCTAATAGACTGACTAACTGACTCCTAAAACGTAATACAGTAAGTTGAATACTTATAGAATAAAATAAAAATATATAGAATAAAATACAA
Source organism: Zeus faber (assembly GCF_960531495.2). NCBI lineage: Eukaryota > Metazoa > Chordata > Actinopteri > Zeiformes > Zeidae > Zeus > Zeus faber. Next base: position 49,923,191 of record NC_137189.1, on the reverse strand, counting down.
TAAAAATAAAAAGAAATAAAATGGAATAGATAGAGGGAATATGCCTATGTATATACAGATATGTGACTTAAAGTGGCATGTGAATGTGAATAGAGGGAGTAGTGTTTGGGATAATACAGCACAGTATACAACAGTACGGCGCAGCAATATGGCATCACGAACAACCCTGAACAGTGACACAGTATGCGGTACAGTATGCAGTACAGTATGCAGTACAGTATGCTACATATAGTACAGTAAGGTAGTGGAGCCAATGTGTGTGGCTCAGTGAGGACACCTGGTGACGTCAGCATTGACAGTTCTAATGGCGTGCAGGAAAAAACTCCGTCTCAGTCTCTCTGTTCTCGCTGTGTGACTGTGGAGGCGCTTGCCTGACGCAGCAGCTGGAACAGTCCGTTGTTGGGGTGATGAGGATCCTTCATGATCCTACGGCTCTGCTACTACACCTCCTGGTGTATAGCTCCTGCAAGGGGGGGAGGGTAGTTCCAGTGGTACGTTCAGCTGAACGCACCACCCTCTGCAGGGCCCGCCTGTCCTGGGCAGTACAGCTCCCAAACCAGGCAGTGATGTTGCCTGTCAGGATGCTCTCCACTGCTCCAGAGTAGAAGGACTTGAGGATCCTCACGAGACCCGGAATTTCCTCAGCTGCCTGAGGTGGTAGAGACGCTGCCTCGCCTTTCTCACCAGAGTGTCTGTGTGAACAGTCCATGTTAAGTCCTCTGTGATGTGGACTCCCAGATATCTGAAGCTGCTCACCCTATCGACAGAAGTCCCATTAATCCACAAGGGCGCGTGCGTCCTCGATTGTGATCCACGCCTAAAGTCCACAATCAGCTCCTTGGTTTTGCTGACATTCAGGTGTAGGCTGTTGTCCTGGCACCAGAGTGACAGGTCAGCCACCTCCTCGCGGTAGGCCTTCTCATCGCAGTCGGTGATCAGGCCACGACCACGGTGTCGTCAGCAAACTTGATGATGGTGTTGGAGCTGGACCTGGCCACACAGTCATGTGTGTACAGGGAGTACAGTAGGGGGCTGAGGACGCAGCCTTGGGGGGATCCTGTGTTCAGGGTGAGGGAGCTTGACATGTACTTCCCCACCTTGACCACCTGGGGGCGGGCTGTGAGGAAGGTCAGGATCCAGGCGCACAGCGGAGCATTCAGTCCGAGCTCCATCAGCTTGACAGCCAGTCTGGTGGGGACGATGGTGTTGAAAGCTGAACTATAATCGATGAACAGCATTCTCACATAGGCCCCTTCTGGCCATCCAGGTGCGTGAGCGTGGTGTGCAGTACCTGGGAGACCGCGTCATCCGTGGATCTGTTCTGCCGGTAC